>NC_053493.1:420135873-420403373 GCF_905171775.1 Rana temporaria | reverse complement strand
TTTCCGCACATGAGCCATTTACATGTTTGAACCCCTCCCCGCACCTAAGAGCGTGTAAAGTGTACCTACCTTAAAGTCGAATTCCAGGCAAACCTCGCTAATCTTCAAACTATCCCCCCCCCTCCCTTCCTAACGCCTATTCTGATTTACCTGTGTAGGTATGGCCTGTTTCCCTGACTATTTTCAGGCCGCTCCGTCTCATCTCTCCTGAGCACCGGCTGCAGGGGAGAAGATAGCACGCTCGCCAAAGGCTGGCAATGCCTGGGAAAACCAACCTAGTCTCTGTGTGAGGGAGTGCCTGACAGCGGCTGTGAATTCCGTGAGCTTTGACGCCAACCATAGGCTACCATGTCCCAGCCGTTGTTGATTCTCCCCTGCAGCCACCACTGGCTGACACAGGGTAGCCGATACTAGGTGAGCAGACTGGAGCGGGCTGAAATAAGGTAGGGGGGTATAATATATATATATATGAGGTCCCAGATATCTCCTTGCAAAGAGGGCCGCCCCCTCCCCGGATCTCCTCGTAGAGAGGGCCGCCCCCCTCCCCGGATCTCCTCGTAGAGAGGGCCGCCCCCCTCCCCGGATCTCCTCGTACAGAGAGCCACCCCGACCCGGAACTCCTCGTAGAGAGAGCCCCCCCCCCCCCCCCCGGATCTCCGTGAAGAGAGAGCTGCCCCCCACCCCCGGATCTCCTTGAAGAGAGAGCTGCCCCCCACCCCCGGATCTCCTTGAAGAGAGAGCTGCCCCCCACCCCCGGATCTCCTTGAAGAGAGAGCTGCCCCCCACCCCCGGATCTCCTTGAAGAGAGAGCCACCACCCCACCCATATCTCCTCGTAGAGAGGGCCTCCCCCCCCGGATCTCCTCGTAGAGAGAGCCTCCCCCCCCACCCGGATCTCCTCATAGAGAGAGCCTCCCCCCCCCCCCCCCCTGGATCTCCTCAGAGAGAGACTTTCCCCCACCCGGATCTCCCCCCACCACCTGGATCTCCTCGTAGAGAGGGCCCCCCGGATCTCCTCGTAGAGAGCGTCGCCCCCTTACCATATAAATGTCACTAGCAGGGAAGGGGTTAGCACTAAGGGGGCGATCAAGGGGTTAACCATGTTCCCTCAGTGTGTTCTAACTGTTGGGGGATAGAACTGACTAGGGAGAGAGAGATCAGTGTTCTTACTTAGTAGGAACACACAATCTGTCTCCTCTCCCCTGAGAGAACCGGGGTGTTTACACACACAGATCCCGATCGCGGGTGCCTGGCCGTCATGGCGCCCGCAGGGACCTTGCATGGGCACCGGCAGCGAGCTGTGGCGTGCGCCCCCTAGTGGTCAAAAGGCGAACCGACGTACCTCCTCCTCCTTTTTGTTTTCTATAGATAAGTCTTGCTTTTCCATGATTCTTTATCCTTGTTTTGTGTTTTTTTTTCTTCCAGCCAAGCTGAATTTCTGCCAGCCGCAGGTTTTACAGAAGATGGCGACAGACATAATGCCCAAATTGCAAGAAATAAGCCCGACGGACATCGCCTCGCTTGTCCGGTCCATCGCCTACCTCAAATATTCCAACCAGCCGCTCTGCGAAGCCATTGCACAGGTAACCGTTCTTCAGAAGCCACGCTCCCTGCTGGTTGGATGTATAAACTATTTTTTATTTAACCACTTCCCGCCCGGGCCTATAGCAGAATGACGGCCGGGGCGGTGGTTAAGTTATCCTGACCGGACGTCACATGATGTCCAGCAGGATAACAGCCGCCGCACGCATCGAGACGATGGGTGGTGTGGCGTGTCAGTCTGGCACACCGATCTCGGTAAAGAACCTCCGACGGAGGCTCTTTACCACATGATCACCCGTGCCCAATCACGGCTGATCACAATGTAAACAGGAAGAGCCGTTGATCTGACAGACTCGAGTAGTGGAGAGACGATCGGCTGCCCTCCCGACAGGGGGGGGGTCTGTGTAGCGCTGGGCGATTTTGGGCAAAAAAATCTAAGATTAAAAAAAAAACGTGATTCACGATTTGAAACGAGGTTGTTTTTTTTTTTTTTGATGGACGCCGCGCCGGCAGGAGTTTTTAGGCGAGGGCAAGGCTTCGGCCTAGTCCGCCGCAATCCTGGGAAAAGGTCACAGACTATGCAGAAGCCGTGGCCTCGCCTAAAAAACCCTGCCCTTAGCTCGCCACGATCCTGGGAAAAAGCTGCGGACTGGGCCGAAGCCGATGCCTCGCCTAAAAAAAATCCAGCTCGCCGCGATCCTGGGAAAAGGTCCGGCCTCGCGGTCTTTTCCCATGATCGCGGCGAGCTGCGGGCAGGATTTTTGTAGGCCGCGGGTTCGGCCTAGCCCGCGGAGCGCCGGTCCTATGGGGGGGAAAAAAAATTGATTCGGTCTGACGTAACGCAATTATGCGGCCTTTGGCTTAAAGGTGTTGTACCGGGGTGATATGTTGCTGCAGGCATCGCCCCCGGTTACCGTTCTTTAGAGCCGATGGTTGGCTTTCTTGTAACAACTGTCTGTGGCTAAGCCAGTGTTTCTCAACCCCCCAGTCCTCGATGCGCCCCCAACAGGTCACGTTTTCAGGATTTCCCTCAGCTGTGGTAATTGCTAAGGCAGTGAAGAACCGATCAAATCGCCTGTGCAAAATAATGGTAAGTCTGAAAACATGTCCTGTTGAGGCGCCTTGAGGACTGGAGTTGAGAAACACTGGGTGAAGCAGCCGCTCGGCTCTTATTACAAGCAGCGGGAGGTGATGTCTCCCGAACCCCCCCCCCCCCTCCTGGCACCTTCCATGGCTTGCCCAGACTCCCGTCCTACCGGAAGGCCCGAGCGACCAGCCAGCATGTCCGTCGGCTGGCCGAAGACCCGAATGAAGCCGGAAACTGCTTTGATTGGCTCTCAGATCTAGTTACCCGGAAACAATGTCATAACATCACTTCCGGGTTACTGAAGACTTAAAGTGGAGTTCCACCCAAAAGTAGAACTTGCACTCATTTGCCCCCCTCCCCTTCTGGTGCCACCTTTCGGGGAGGGTAGGTACCCTGTCCCCACTTCTGGGAGTCCCGGCCGTGGCACATTACGTCAGCAGCATCGGCTCCTCTCCCACGCCAGTAGAAGAGCCCAGCGGTGCCTCGCTCATGCACAGTAGGGACCCGGTGCATGTAGGTGCAAAGATGGTAGCAGAGGGGAGAACAATGGAATACAATGATGGTGTAGTAATGTTTTAACAGCCTAATTTATTTAATAGAACAAGCAATACAAGTACTCACATTAAAAATATCATAAAAAAAAAAAACACGAGCGCCGAGCGTCCCTTTCGGTGCCTCTGCGTCCCTACGCGTGTCGTCATGTGACGTCTACAAGGGTTTCTACTTGCACATTTGTTGTGCATAAATGGCAGTGATATTTTTGGGAAATCTCAATGTTTTTATAACTCTTCATCATGAATCCTTCTGAAGACCGGCAGTCGTGTCAAATTCGGCAGCTCCTGCTCAGTGGGTTCTGCTGGCCAAAACGACTGCAACATTATCTGGCGGTTCATGGGCCTCATCTCCTCCCGTGTGGATGCTGAGGATAAATTGTACTGCCGACACTCTGCCGCCTTTTATGTCATATTTATTGTGTGTTCTATCCCTCCTGATCCCTGTACTGTGTATAGGAGGTGATGCCTTCTATGTCATTTATTGTGTGTTCGATCCCTCCGATCCCTGTACCGTGTATAGGAGGTGATTCCTCATTTATTGTATGTTCTACACTTCTGACCCCTCTGCTAGCTGGACTGTTCTGTATACCTGAGATGAGGATCGGGTCCCCAGTTTATAGTTTGTTAAACAATTAACAGTTAGACCTTGAAATCCTCCAAAGTTTGGTTGTTGGTGTAAACGTGAGGTCTCTCTGTCAGGGGTCCATTGGCCACGGAGTGAAGAAAAGCCCTTGTGATTGCAGGAATGTAGAAGATGGAGAAGCAGCAGAGCATATTGGTTGTGGACCAGACAGAAAACTGGGCATATCGTAGACTCTGGGTGCAGGGGGGTCCCTTTGTAGACTCTGGGTGCAGGGGGGTCCCTTGGTAGACTCTGGGTGCAGGGGGGTCCCTTGGTAGACTCTGGGTGCAGGGGGGTCCCTTGGTAGACTCTGGGTGCAGGGGGGTCCCTTTGTAGACTCTGGGTGCAGGGGGGTCCCTTTGTAGACTCTGGGTGCAGGGGGGTCCCTTTGTAGACTCTGGGTGCAGGGGGGTCCCTTTGTAGACTCTGGGTGCAGGGGGGTCCCTTTGTAGACTCTGGGTGCAGGGGGGTCCCTTTGTAGACTCTGGGTGCAGGGGGGGGGGGGTCCCTTTGTAGACTCTGGGTGCAGGGGGGGGGTCCCTTTGTAGACTCTGGGTGCAGGGGGGGTCCCTTTGTAGACTCTGGGTGCAGGGGGGGGGTCCTTTTGTAGACTCTGGGTGCAGGGGAGGGTCCCTTTGTAGACTCTGGGTGCAGGGGGGGTCCCTTTGTAGACTCTGGGTGCAGGGGGGTCCCTTGGTAGACTCTGGGTGCAGGGGGGTCCCTTGGTAGACTCTGGGTGCAGGGGGGTCCCTTGGTAGACTCTGGGTGCAGGGGGGTCCCTTGGTAGACTCTGGGTGCAGGGGGGTCCCTTTGTAGACTCTGGGTGCAGGGGGGTCCCTTTGTAGACTCTGGGTGCAGGGGGGGTCCCTTTGTAGACTCTGGGTGCAGGGGGGGTCCCTTTGTAGACTCTGGGTGCAGGGGGGGGTCCCTTTGTAGACTCTGGGTGCAGGGGGGGGTCCTTTTGTAGACTCTGGGTGCAGGGGGGGGTCCTTTTGTAGACTCTGGGTGCAGGGGGGGGTCCCTTTGTAGACTCTGGGTGCAGGGGGGTCCCTTTGTAGACTCTGGGTGCAGGGGGGGTCCCTTTGTAGACTCTGGGTGCAGGGGGGGGTCCCTTTGTAGACTCTGGGTGCAGGGGGGGGTCCCTTTGTAGACTCTGGGTGCAGGGGGGGGTCCCTTTGTAGACTCTGGGTGCAGGGGGGGTCCTTTTGTAGACTCTGGGTGCAGGGGGGGGTCCCTTTGTAGACTCTGGGTGCAGGGGGGGTCCCTTTGTAGACTCTGGGTGCAGGGGGGGTCCCTTTGTAGACTCTGGGTGCAGGGGGGTCCCTTTGTAGACTCTGGGTGCAGAAGGGGGTCCCTTTGTAGACTCTGGGTGCAGGGGGGGTTCCTTTGTAGACTCTGGGTGCAGGGGGGTCCCTTGGTAGACTCTGGGTGCAGGGGGGTCCCTTGGTAGACTCTGGGTGCAGGGGGGGTCCCTTGGTAGACTCTGGGTGCAGGGGGGGTCCCTTGGTAGACTCTGGGTGCAGGGGGGGTCCCTTGGTAGACTCTGGGTGCAGGGGGGTCCCTTGGTAGACTCTGGGTGCAGGGGGGTCCCTTGGTAGACTCTGGGTGCAGGGGGGTCCCTTGGTAGACTCTGGGTGCAGGGGGGGTCCCTTGGTAGACTCTGGGTGCAGGGGGGTCCCTTGGTAGACTCTGGGTGCAGGGGGGGGTCCCTTGGTAGACTCTGGGTGCAGGGGGGGGTCCCTTGGTAGACTCTGGGTGCAGGGGGGGGTCCCTTTGTAGACTCTGGGTGCAGGGGGGGGGGGGGTCCCTTTGTAGACTCTGGGTGCAGGGGGGGGGTCCCTTTGTAGACTCTGGGTGCAGGGGGGGTCCCTTTGTAGACTCTGGGTGCAGGGGGGGGGTCCTTTTGTAGACTCTGGGTGCAGGGGAGGGTCCCTTTGTAGACTCTGGGTGCAGGGGGGGTCCCTTTGTAGACTCTGGGTGCAGGGGGGTCCCTTGGTAGACTCTGGGTGCAGGGGGGTCCCTTGGTAGACTCTGGGTGCAGGGGGGTCCCTTGGTAGACTCTGGGTGCAGGGGGGTCCCTTGGTAGACTCTGGGTGCAGGGGGGTCCCTTTGTAGACTCTGGGTGCAGGGGGGTCCCTTTGTAGACTCTGGGTGCAGGGGGGGTCCCTTTGTAGACTCTGGGTGCAGGGGGGGTCCCTTTGTAGACTCTGGGTGCAGGGGGGGGTCCCTTTGTAGACTCTGGGTGCAGGGGGGGGTCCTTTTGTAGACTCTGGGTGCAGGGGGGGGTCCTTTTGTAGACTCTGGGTGCAGGGGGGGGTCCCTTTGTAGACTCTGGGTGCAGGGGGGTCCCTTTGTAGACTCTGGGTGCAGGGGGGGTCCCTTTGTAGACTCTGGGTGCAGGGGGGGGTCCCTTTGTAGACTCTGGGTGCAGGGGGGGGTCCCTTTGTAGACTCTGGGTGCAGGGGGGGGTCCCTTTGTAGACTCTGGGTGCAGGGGGGGTCCTTTTGTAGACTCTGGGTGCAGGGGGGGGTCCCTTTGTAGACTCTGGGTGCAGGGGGGGTCCCTTTGTAGACTCTGGGTGCAGGGGGGGTCCCTTTGTAGACTCTGGGTGCAGGGGGGTCCCTTTGTAGACTCTGGGTGCAGAAGGGGGTCCCTTTGTAGACTCTGGGTGCAGGGGGGGTTCCTTTGTAGACTCTGGGTGCAGGGGGGTCCCTTGGTAGACTCTGGGTGCAGGGGGGTCCCTTGGTAGACTCTGGGTGCAGGGGGGGTCCCTTGGTAGACTCTGGGTGCAGGGGGGGTCCCTTGGTAGACTCTGGGTGCAGGGGGGGTCCCTTGGTAGACTCTGGGTGCAGGGGGGTCCCTTGGTAGACTCTGGGTGCAGGGGGGTCCCTTGGTAGACTCTGGGTGCAGGGGGGTCCCTTGGTAGACTCTGGGTGCAGGGGGGTCCCTTGGTAGACTCTGGGTGCAGGGGGGTCCCTTGGTAGACTCTGGGTGCAGGGGGGGGTCCCTTGGTAGACTCTGGGTGCAGGGGGGGGTCCCTTGGTAGACTCTGGGTGCAGGGGGGGGTCCCTTGGTAGACTCTGGGTGCAGGGGGGGTCCCTTTGTAGACTCTGGGTGCAGGGGGGGAGGGTCCCTTACCGGCAGGACTAAATGCATCAGAGTCCACAATTTGAAAATGGAGTCTGACCAATGTAACCGTCCCTCATTTGTGTTTGTCTCCTCCTCCCACAGGCATGTCTGCAGTGCAACCAATCGTTCAGCCCCTCCCACCTCTGCACTGTCCTCCTGGGTTTTGCACATCTCAACTTTATTCCCGGGCAGAGCGAAGAATTCTTCAATATGGTGAGTGTCCCGCTATTGCGTCCGATAGATACATCGACGAAAAAGGTCAGACGCTACCGATCTGAAAATCCAACAATACAAAAAAATCGCAATATACAAGTAAATCGCTCACTTCAAGGTCCGAAAAACATGAAAAAGGAAGAAAAAATATGCTGTCCGCCAATGACGGGTCCTTAAAACTTCCTTCACTTTCCATCAGTCTCCCCCCTCATTGCTCCACGATCAGAAGGACGCCAAATAAAATTATATCGTAGTTCAGTATTTATTAATTACTGTATCAACATACAACGCGCACCTTCATTTTAAGAGGGAAGTTTCAGGGGGAAAAAAACGTACATTTTAACCACTTAAGGACCGCCTCCTGCACATTTACGTTGGCAGAATGGCACGGCTGGGCACAGGCACGTTCAGATACGTCCTGTGCTAGTACCTAGCCGTGGGTCGCAGGCGCCCGCGACCCGGTCCGAAACTCCGGAGTCCCGCGATCGGTTCCCGGAGCTGAAGAACGGGGAGAGGTGAGTGTAAACACAGCTTCCCCGTTCTTCGCAGCGGCATCGATCGTGTGTTCCCTTTTATAGGGAATCCCAATCACAGACGTCACACCTACAGCCACACCCCCTACAGTTAGAAACACAGATGAGGTCACACACTTAACCCCTTCAGCGCCCCCTTGTGGTTAACTCCCAAACTGCAATTGTCATTTTCACAGTAACCAGTGCATTTTAAATGCATTTTTTTGCTGTGAAAATGACAATGGTCCCAAAAATGTGTCAAAATGGTCCGAAGTGTCCGCCATAATGTCACAGTCACGAAAAAAAATCGATGGTCGCCGCCATTAGTAAAAAAAAAAATATATAATAATTTATAAAAAAAAATAAAACTATACCTTATTTTGTAAAAACTTTAAATTTTGCTCAAACCTATCGATAAACGCTTATTGTGATTTTGGTAAAAAAAAAAAAATATGTAGAAGAATACGTATCGGCCTAAACTGAGGGAAAAAAAATGTTTTATATATTTTTTGGGGGATATTTATTATAGCGAAAAGGAAAAAACATTGAATTTTTTTCAAAATTGTCGCTCTATTTTTGTTTATAGCGCAAAAAATAAAAACCGCAGAGCTGATCAAATACCACCAAAAGAAAGATCTATTTGTGGGGAAAAAAGGACGCTAATTTTGTTTGGGAGCCACGTCACACGCCCGCGCAATTGTCAGTTAAAGCGACGCAGTGCCGAATCGTAAAAACTGGCCGGGTCCTTGACCTGCATTTTGGTCTGGGTCTTAAGTGGTTAAATACCACCAAAAGAAAGCTGTTTGTGTGAAAAAAAAATGATAAATGTAATTTTATTCGATACAGAGCAATTGTCATTCAAAAGTAGGACAGTGCTGTAAATTGGCCTGGACAGGAAGGGGGTGAAAGTGCCGGTAGGCAAGTGGTTAAAAACGTATTTTGCCATAAAATGGTACAACTCGCTCGCGTTTTTAGTGGTGCCCGTGGATTGGCACCAGTGCAAACGGATACGGGAACCGTATGCTGTGTCGCGGGTTACCTGGAAATGACGGCAATGCGTTTTCACCGAGGTTCCCAATGGGGGCTTCTGGGCTATATAGAACCAGGATGAGACGGCTGGCTTCCTGATGATGATGAGGGGTGCAACAGGACGGTACTCTGAGGGGTGTTTCCTCTTTTATGTGTTATCAGAAGATGGTCCCATGTTGCCTCCACTTAATGCTTATTGGTCTCATTTGATCTCACCGCCGGAAATTTCCAATGCGGAAATTCTGCAGCTTTTTTTCGATTTATTAGACATGAAGGGGACGGAGAATGTGCAGCCTCGTCAAATTCAGCTCCGCCCACTCCTTGGTGGATGCTGGTCAATGGGCTGCTACAGAAACCTGTAGCTCATGGGCCTCGTACTCCGTCTGGTGGAGTATGGGGATAAGATTGTGCTGCAGACACACGTACAGCGTGGAAATTACTAAAAGACAGAACTTTCTTTGTTTTTTACCTGTAAATTTTTTATTTTATTTTTTTAGATTCATCTGCGTCTCGGCTGTGAGTTGGAATCGCTGAGCTGGCAGATGCAGTTGGACGTTGTGTGGTCGCTGTGTATCCTGAACCATGTCACAGTGCCGTATTTCCACAAGATTCTAAAGCCTCAGGTCTACAGCCAAATCCTGGGTATGAGGACCGCGGATCCCATCACTGCCTGCCACAGATTATGGGATAGATACGCGTTTTTTTTTTTTTTCATCACGGCATGCTCTCAAATTCTGCGCATTCCCGAGGCGTCAATGTTAAAATGTTAAAAAATGTAAATGTTACTTGTCAATGGGAAGCCTGAGCGATGCACCCATCGTACCAGAGGTCCCACTGCACACATTTGTGCCCCCCCCCCCCAAATCACAACAGAGTTTCCCACTGCACACATTGGTGCCCCCCCAATTAGAGTTTCCTACTGCACACATTGGTGCCCCCCCCATATTTACATCAGAGGTCTCTCCATTACATCAGGGGTCTCCCTATAGAACTGCATCAGGGTTCCCCCTATCACACCAGAGGTCCCACTGCATAGCAGAGGCCCCCTATCATATTAGTGGTCCCTCCCCATTGCACCAGAGGTCTCTCCATTACATCAGTAGTGCCTCTATTGCACCACACTAGGGTTCCCCCTATCACATCAGACTTTTCTCACCAGAGGTCCCACTGCACATCAAAGGACCCCTATCATATCGGTGGTCCTACTGCATATCAGTGGTCCCCATATCGCATTAGAGGCCCCCTATTACATCAGTGGTCCCCCTACTGCACCACAGGTGTCACTGCTTTAGATGTCCCACTGCATATCCGTGGTTCCTCCTCATTGCACCAAAGGTCCCACTGCATGTCGGAGGTCTCTCCATTACATCAGTGGTCCCTCTATTGCACCACATTGTGATTTCCCCCTATCACATCAGAGGTCCCACTGCACATCAAAGGCTCCCCTATCATATCGGTGATCCTTCTGCACATCAGAGGTTTCTCCATTACATCAGTGTTCCCCATATCGCATCAGAGGTCCCACTGCACTTTAGAGGTCCCCCTATTGCACCACAGGTCCCACTCCTCTTATTACACCAGAGGTCTCGCTGCATATCCCTGCTCCCCCACCCCACTTCCCTTTGCACCAGAGGTCCCACTGCACATCGGAGGTCTCTCCATTACATCAGTGGTCCCCCTATCACACCAGAGGTTCTCTTATTATATTGGTGGTCCCCCCATCACATCAATGGTCCCCATATGGCACTAGAGGTCCCACTGCACTTTAGAGGCCACCCTATTGCATCAGAGGTCCCACTGCGCTTTAGCTGTCCCCCCCCCCATCGCACCAGAGGTCCCACTGCATGTCAGAGGTCTCTCCATTACATCAGTGGTCCCTCTGTTGCACCTCACTAGGGTTCCCCCTATCACATCAGAGGTCCCACTTCGCATGAAAGGCCCCCTATCATATCGGTGGTCCTACTGCACATCAGAGGTTTATCCATTACATCAGTGGTCCCCATATTGCATCTGAGGTCCCACTGCACTTTAGAGGACCCTCTATTACATCAGAGGTCCCCCTGTCGCACCAGACTTCCCGCCATCACATCAGTGGTCCCCCTATTGCACCGCAGGTCCCACTGCGCTTTAGAGGTCCCCCTATCGCACCAGAGGTCCCACTGCATATCCAAGGCCCCCTATCATATTAGTGCTCCCCCCCCCCCCAACTGCACATCAGAGGTCTCTCCATTACATCAGTGGTTCCCCATATTTGCACCACACTAGGGTTCCCCCTATCACATCAGAGGTCCCACTGCACATCAAAGGCCCCCTATCATATCGGTGGTCCTAAGGCACATCGGAGGTCTCTCCATTACATCACTGATCACCCCCATCACATCGTTGTTCCCCAAATCCCTTCAGAGGTCCCACTACACTATAGAGCCCCCCATTACATCAGATGTCCTCCTGTTGCACCAGACATCCCATCACATCAGTGGCCCCCCTATCGCACCAGCGGTCCCACTGCATTTTAGAGGCCCCCCCTATCATATCGGTTCCCCCCCCCCATTGTACCAGAGGTCCCACTGCACATCAGAGGTCTCTCCATTACATCAGTGGTTCCTCTATCACAGCAGGTCCTCTATCGAGTTTGATGGTCCCCATATGGCACCAGAGGTCCCACTGCACTTTAGCAGCCCCCCTATCACATGTCCCCCTGTCGCACCAGACATCAACCCCCCCCCCCCCCCTCATCACATCATTGGTCCCCCTACTGCTCCAGAGGTCCCACTGCACTTTAGGGGCCCTCCATCACATCAGAGGCCCCCCTATCTCTGCCCCCTTATTTATATACTGACTAATAATTGCTGTGCCAATCACAAAATCAGTATTTGCTCAATTTTTTTATTTTTTTTTTAAGGCCAAACTGTAATCTTAGCAGCTTCGTCAAATTCAGCACCGCCCATTTCCTGGCGGCCGCTGGCCAATGGGCTGCGACAGAATTTTGTAGCTCATGGGCCCCGTTTCCTCTGCGGTAGGATTTGGGGATACAATTGTGCTACAGACACTTCTACTTCTTTTTCTTTTTTTTTTTTTTTTATATACTTTTTATTAATGCAACTGTCATTTGGAGGGTGGAAAGTACGCCGGACCTTCAGACGCATGCGCCAGTGATGTCACCAGCTGCATGCAGGGTGAATGTCTCCTAAACGGCGCACATTTAGGGGATATTATTATTATTATTATTATACACGATTTATATAGTGCCAACAGTTTACGCAGTGCTTTACAATGTATAGGGGGGACAACACAATTGCAGTACAGTTCAATACAAAAGGTACAGGAGATATTCATTTTACCTACGGGTCGGTCTCATCTCGGGGTCGGTCTCATCTCGGGGTCGGTCTCATCTCGGGGTCGGTCTCATCTCGGGGTCGGTCTCATCTCGGGGTCGGTCTCATCTCGGGGTCGGTCTCATCTCGGGGTCGGTCTCATCTCGGGGTCGGTCTCATCTCGGGGTCGGTCTCATCTCGGGGTCGGTCTCATCTCGGGGTCGGTCTCATCTCGGGGTCAGTCTTGTAGACTCACCTGTAGGTAAAAATGACCCAAGTGGGGTTTACTTACCGGTTTTAGTAGTAAAAAAACAGTGAGTAGGCCGCTCTCTATTGCAGAAGAGATTTTCTATGTCTCTTTTGCAATGATGACAAACGCCTGCCTGCTCGCAGTCTCTTATTGAATTCACACTGAACTCCGCATGCGCAGCTCGGGATGCAATCCCGGCACTCTCTGGCTGTGCCGGAATGACGGACTCCCATGCGCAGTATTACGTCACCCCCCCCCCCCCCCCCCCCCTGGGCGAATCCAGGTATCTGGAAGTGGCTTGGAAAAGGAGAGGCCAGCGGCTGGTGAGGGATGTAACCGCTGAGTGCTGGAGGTACACTACGGGGGGGGGGGGTGATGTGAAGGGGGGCAGATGACGCTGCTTTTGGGGGAGGTTACAGGATGCTACAGTTGGAAGGGGACTGATGAGACTGCTTTCGGGAGGAAGATGACACTTCTATGGGGGGGCAGAGGATACTATAATTGGGGGGGGGGGGAGTGATGTGAAGGGGGGCAGAGGACACTGCTTTTGGGGGGGAGGGGTTTACAGGACGTTACAGTGGGAAGGTGAGAATGATATGAAGGGGACTGATGAGACTGCTTTCGGGAGGAAGAGGACACTGCTATGGGGGAGGCAGAGGATACTGCAATTGGGGGGGGGGGTGATGTGAAGGGGGACAGAGGACACTGCTTTGGGGGGGGGGGGGGGGGTTTACAGGACTCTCCAGTGGAAAGGTGAGAATGATATGAAGGGGACGATGAGACTGCTTTCGGGAGGAAGAGGACACTGCTATCGAATTGAGGGGGGGGGGGGGGGAAGAGTGTGATGTGAAAGGGGGGGGCAGAGGAAACACTAAAATAGGATCGGGGGAGTGATTTGAAGCGGGACAAAGGACACTGCTTTGTGGGGGGGGGGTTTTCAGGAAACTACAATTGGAAGGGGAGAATGATGTGAAGGGGGACTGATAACACTGCTATGGAGTATGGGGGGCAGAGGGCTCTACAGTTGGGTGGGGGAGGGGGTGATGGAAAGGGGGCAGAGGACATTGCTTTAGGGGGGTACAGGACACTACTGTTGGGGGGGGGGGGGGAGAGATGATGTGAAGGGGACAGATGACGCTGCTTTTGGTGGGCACTGGACACTGCTATAGAGTAGGGGGGGGGGGGCAACAGAAACTACAATGGGAGGGAGTGATGTGAAGGGAGGCAGAGGACACTGCTTCGGGGGAGGTGTACTGGACACTAGTGTGGTGGAGGAAGGGGGTGCAGAGGACACTATTTTGGAGTGGAGGTGAGGGGGGGCAGAGTGATGTGAAGGGTGGCAGATAACAGTACTGTGGTGGAGGGAGGGGGCACAGGACACTACAGTGGGGGGGGGGGGCACAGGACACTACAGTGGGGGGGGGGCACAGGACACTACAGTGGGGGGGGGGGGCACAGGACACTACAGTGGGGGGGGGGCACAGGACACTACAGTGGGGGGGGGGGGCACAGGACACTACAGTGGGGGGGGGGGGCACAGGACACTACAGTGGGGGGGGCACAGAACACTACAGTGGGGGGGACACAGGACACTACAGTGGGGGGTGATGTGAAGCGGCAGAGGACACTGTTTTGGTGAGAGGGGACACTATCGTTTGGGCGGAAACTGCTGTTTGCCCCCCCCCCCACACACACACTAGTGTGGGGGTGCAGAAGAAACTGCTATGAGGGGGTAAAGGACACTATTGTGGGGGGGGGGGGCAGAGAGGGACAGGGGACCACTACTGGGGGGGCGCGAAAGGTGCAGAAGACACTGTGGGTGGATGGGGTGGCCGGAGGACATTACTGGGGGGGGGGGGGGGGGGACACCTCTGGTTCCAGTCAGAGTATGTGATACTTGGAAGCCGATCCATGCCGGTGTGGTCAGTTTTCCTATCTAGGGTTGGTGGTAGAAGACGCGGTGAGCCGGTACATCCGGGAGTCGGTGCTGCGGAGACGTTCCCTTCCAGCTTTAGCGGCAGCCGCTATCACCCAGAAGAAGGTATGGGGGATCGTTGTCCCCAGCCCCGGGTAGTGTAGGGATTAGAGGGGAGCGGGGGGGGGGGGGGGGCGGTCACATGACCACCAATAGAAGGTCTAGAATACGGAGTGTATGTAAGGCATGTTTAGTGGAATGTTCCTATTCTCTATATGTTATGACTGTAATGAGCCTCCTTCTCACATTCCGTACTTACTTTTTTTTTCCCGTAGCGGTATCTGAGGAGAGATCCGCCATCCACAGCGTGAAGTTGATGCACATAAACGCCACAGCGCAGCTGGAGAGCCCGGATTATCGGGGCCCGCTGCTTCCCGAAGATGTCCTGCAGACCCTGCAGAGCCGGACCGGGCCCAGGCGGGTCAGCGCCTTGCAGAACGCCGTCATAGAGACGCTGAAAAAAGTCTTTCCGGACGAGGGGACCTGCAACTACAGCGTGCCCACCGTCTATGGGTGGAGCTTAGGTGAGGGGGGGCGGGGCTTTGCTTATACCATGAGGTTTGTTTACAGGAGGAATATATGTCATTATTGGGGTAAAAAAATAAATAATGTTGATGTGTCCTGTTGGGAAACGCTACAGTTATGCAGCTTCGTCAAATTCAGCCCCGCCCACTCCTGGCGGCCGCTGGCCAATGGGCTGCTACAGAGTCCTGTAGCTCATGGGCCTCGTTTTCTCTTCCGTAGAATGCGAGGATAAAATTGTGCTACAAACATTGACCGCCAAAGTTTTTTATTTTATTTCGTGTTTTTTTTATTATTTTTATGATTTAAATATTTTTATTTTATATTTAGACATTCACAAGTGATCTTTGCCTAGTTTTCTAGTTAATTTCTCGTCATTCTTGTTGTATATCTTTATATGTTCTGTAATTTTAACTTTTACTTTATGTATAACGGTCACTGAGCTCCGGACCCACGGCTGGGCTCTTAACCCTTTCATGCCTAAGCCTATTTATGACATTTGGTGTTTTACAAGTTAAAATCCGTATTTTTGGATAAAAAATTACTTAGAACCCCCAAACATTATTTATATATATATATATATATAACATTTTTAGCAGAGAATCTAGAAAATAAAATGGCGATTGTTGCAATATTTTATGTCGCACGGTATTTGTGCGGCGGTGTTTCAAACGCAACTTTTTGGGAAAAATTAACTTTCATGAATCTAAAAAAAAAATGGAAAAGTAAAGTTAGCCCAATTTCTTTGCATAATGTGAAAGATGATGTTACGCCGAGTAAATGGATACCAAGCATGTCACGTTTTATAATTGCACGCACTGGCGACAAACTACGGTACCTAAAAATCTCCATAGGCGACGCTTTAAAACTTTTTTTTTTTTACGGTTACCAGGTTAGAGTTACAGACGATGTCGGCGACACCTCACATGTGTTATTTGAACACCGTTTTCATATGCAGGCGCGACTTCCGTGTGCGTTTTCTTTGTTGCGCAAGCTCGCGGGGAGGGGGGCGCTTTAAAAATTATTTAATTTTTTTTCTTATTTTATTTTTATAATATTTTTTTTTTTTTTACATTTTGATCACTTTTATTGCTGTCACAAGGAATGTAAACATCCCTTGTGACAGCAATAAGTGGTGACAGGTGCTCTTTATGGAGGGATCGGAGGTCTAAAAGACCCCCACTTTGCGCTTCAAAGTATTCAGATCGCCGAAAACGGCGATTCTGAATACTGTGTACTTTTTTTAAATCCGGCGCCATTGGCAGCCGAGAAACCCGGAAGTGACGTCGTGACGTTGCTTCTGTGTTTACATTGCAGAGACTGAATCAAAGCCTTAGTTTCAGTCTGCGTCTGGACACTGGAGGCGCCGGATCGGGTCTCCCGGTTGGACGGGAGGCCCGGTCAGAGCGGCGAGAGGGGGGGGATGTCGCTTTTAGCCACATCGGTTGTTATGTCTGGATAGCCAATCGCCGGCTCTAAACAACGGTACCTGCTGCAGGCATCATCCCGGTATAACCCCCGAAAGCAGAGGACGCATATATGCGTACGCTCGGCGTGAAAGGGTTAAAGGCGACGTACAGGGAGGTGCCTGTGCCCTTCTGCCGACATATATCGGCGTTGGGCGGTCCTTAAGTGGTTAAGCGGTAAAGCAACAAATGTCAGACATGGGCCCCGCCTTGATTTGGTTGAAGTAGCGCAGTGCTGAATTCTCTTCTATGAATATTTTTCTTTAGCGGCCAATCATCTGTTTTTATTCCCTCCTTTCTGTAGATGGCGAGGTTGTCCTAGATTCTGATCTTAAAGCCTTAGCCCTGAAGCATTTCGAGGACCCCCACGATTCGCAGTCTGGAGGGACCCAACCCCTGCCGGAGGGGGCGAGGAGGTGAGGAACATAATCGGCACTAATGAGCCCTAATTTTGGTTGCACCCCGAGGAAAAGCTCGACACGACCAGCCAGTGAAAAATGGTGGCAATTTTTCCAAATGCTGCCTCCACTGCATGCGACCAGCCTTCCTACTCTGTACAGCCCAATGGCCGGCGGCACCGGTGTGTGTATGTAACCGGCAGGGGCCTGGCAGGGTGCGGCAGGTCTCTGCAATGCAGGCAGATCATGGCTGGTGGGAGGGGCCTGGCAGGGTGCGGTAGGTCTCTGCAATGCAGGGAGTTCAGGGCTGGTGGGAGGGGCCTGGCAGGGTGCTGTAGGTCTCTGTGCAATGCAGGGAGATCATGGCTGGTGGGAGGGGCCTGGCAGGGTGTGGTAGGTCTCTGCAATGCATGGAGTTCATGGCTGGTGGGAGGGGCCTGGCAGGGTGCGGTAGGTCTCTGCAACGCAGGGCGTTCATGGCTGGTGGGAGGGTTGCTGTAGGTCTCTATGCAATGCAGGGAGATCATGGCTGGTGGGAGGAGCCTGGCAGGGTGCTGTAGGTTTCTATGCAATGTAGGGAGTTCATGACTGGTGGGAGGGGCCTGGCAGGGTGCGGTAGGTCTCTGCAATGCAGGGAGTTCATGGCTGGTGGGAGGGGCCTGGCAGGGTGCTGTAGGTCTCTGTGCAATGCAGGGAGATCATGGCTGGTGGGAGGGACCTGTGGTCTCTATGCAATGCAAGGGAGGCCATGGCTGGTGGGAGGGGCTTGGCAGGGTTGCTGTAGGTTTCTATGCAATGCAGGGAGATCATGGCTGGTGGGAGGAGCCTGGCAGGGTGCTGTAGGTTTCTATGCAATGTAGGGAGATCATGGCTGGTGGGAGGGGCCTGTGGTCTCTATGCAATGCAGGGAGGTCATGGCTGGTGGGAGGGGCTTGGCAGGGTTGCTGTAGGTCTCTATGCAATGCAGGGAGGTCATGGCTGGTGGGAGAGGCTTGGTGGCAGGGTTGCTGTAGGTTTCTATGCAATGCAGGGAGATCATGGCTGGTGGGAGGGGCCTGTGGTCTCTATGCAATGCAGGGAGATCATGGCTGGTGGGAGGGGCCTGGCAGGGTGCTGTACATCTCTATGCAATGCAGGGAGATCATGACTGGTGGGAGGGGCCTGGCAGGGTGCTGTAGGTCTCTATGCAATGCAGGGAGATCATGACTGGTGGGAGGGGCCTGGCAGGGTGCTGTAGGTCTCTATGCAATGCAGGGAGATCATGGCTGGTGGGAGGGGCTTGGCAGGGTTGCTGAAGGTCTCTATGCAATGCAGGGAGATCATGGCTGGTGGGAGGAGCCTGTGGTCTCTATGCAATGCAGGGAGATCTTGGCTGGTGGGAGGAGCCTGGCAGGGTGCTATAGGTCTCTATGCAATGCAGGAAGTTCATGACTGGTGGGAGGGGCCTGGTGGGCTGCGGCACATATCTGCTTTTTGAAAACATCCCAACCAATCAGTTCTCCTCTCAAATGATCAGTTTCACTTTGTGACGCAGATTCTGCTTCTCTTCTCAGGTTCGCCATTGTGTGTCGGGAATTCTCACACTACACCTTCCGTGAGAAGGTCGTGCTGGGGCGATACGCCATGAACCAGCGGCATCTGCGGGCAGCTGGATTCCTAGTGGTGGAGGTAAGTCTGGGGCTTGGCGGCTCCTGAAAACTCCCTGAATGTCATGTGATCCTCAATATTAAAGCCGAACCCCCGGGAATCTGTAAGAACTCCGGCCTGCAGTGCAGGGGCTACCTATGAGTAGAGGAATAAGCACAATGCTCGGCGCTCTCCTCCCTTCTCCTTCTCCTCCCAGCAGCTGGCGCTCGTCTCCTCCTTCTTCTTCTTCTCCTTCTCCTCCTCCTCCTCCTCCTCCTCCTCCTCCTCCTCCTCCTCCTCCTCCTCCCAGTAGCTGGCGCTCTCCTTCTTCTCGTCCTCGTCCTCGTCCTCCTCGTCCTCGTCCTCCCCCCAGCAGCTGGCGCTCTCCTCCTCCCAGCAGCCGGCGCTCTCCTCTCCCTCTCCTCTTCCCAGCAGCCGGCGCTCTCCTCTCCCTCTCCTCTTCCCAGCTGCCGGCGCTCTCCTCTCCCTCTCCTCTTCCCAGCAGCCGGCGCTCTCCTCTCCCTCTCCTCCTCCCAGCAGCCGGCGCTCTCCTCTCCCTCTCCTCCTCCCAGCAGCCGGCGCTCTCCTCTCCCTCTCCTCCTCCCAGCAGCCGGCGCTCTCCTCTCCCTCTCCTCCTCCCAGCAGCCGGCGCTCTCCTCTCCCTCTCCTCCTCCCAGCAGCCGGCGCTCTCCTCTCCCTCTCCTCCTCCCAGCAGCCGGCGCTCTCCTCTCCCTCTCCTCCTCCCAGCAGCCGGCGCTCTCCTCTCCCTCTCCTCCTCCCAGCAGCCGGCGCTCTCCTTTCCCTCTCCTCCTCCCAGCAGCCGGCGCTCTCCTCTCCCTCTCCTCCTCCCAGCAGCCGGCGCTCTCCTCTCCCTCTCCTCCTCCCAGCAGCCGGCGCTCTCCTCTCCCTCTCCTCCTCCCAGCAGCCGGCGCTCTCCTCTCCCTCTCCTCCTCCCAGCAGCCGGCGCTCTCCTCTCCCTCTCCTCCTCCCAGCAGCCGGCGCTCTCCTCTCCCTCTCTGCTTGTCTTCAGCAAACTGTTTGTGGCTCTTTCTTGTGCATCATCTTTAGAAGAGGCTTCCTTCTGGGACGACAGCCATGCAGACCTATTTTGATGCAGTGTGCGGCGTATGGTCTGAGCACTGACAGGCTGACCCCTCCCCCAGAAATGCTGGCAGCACTCATACGTCTATTTCCCAAAGACAACCTCTGGATATGACGCTGAGCACGTGACCTCAACTTCTTTGGTGGACCATGGAGAGGCGGGGGGAGGGGAACCCGTCCTGTTATACTGCTGGATGGTCTTGGCCCCCGTGCTGCAGATCAGTTTCAGGGTCTTGGCGATCTTCTTATATCCTCGGCCATCTTTATGTAGAGACACAATTCTTTATATCAGATCCTCAGAGAGTTCTTTGCCATGAGGGGCCATGTTGTCCTTCCAGTGACCAGTATGAGAGAGTGAGAGCGATAACACCAAATTTATCACACCTGCTCCCCATTCACACCTGAGACCTTAACGGGTCACATGACACCGGGGGGAGGGAAAATGGCTAATTGGGAACCCAATTTGGATATTTTCACTTAGGGGTGTACACACTTTTGTTTCAGCGGTTTAGACATTAATGGCCGTGTGTTGAGTTATTTGTTATACAAGCTGTACACTCACTACACAACATTGTAGATACAAAGTGTCATTTCTTCAGTGTTGTCACATGAAAAGATACAAGAAAATAGTTACACAAATGTGAGGGAGTTGGGATTTCCTGAGATGGGTTCCTCTGGGGCGGGGCTTTTATTAGACCTGACCGTTTCCCGTCCTCCCCCGGCAGGTTCCTTATTACGACTGGCAGGAATTGAAGTCGGATTGGGAGAAGCAAGGCTTCCTGAAGGATCAGATTAAGAAGGTGATGGCGAAGGACATGGCGGAGTGAAGAAGCCCAACGGGGCCGAGGCGACGTGTATATATGTATCTTTATCCCCCCTCCCCGCCAGGTGTCTGGCTCCGAGGGGGCGGGGTTTTGGGGCGGGATCTATCTTTTAAGATTATTTGTATTTTATTTTCAAATGAGTGCAATGGAAGAAAAATAAACGATAAAGACTGATTTTTGTGTTTGTTTTTTTGGGAAGGTCAACGAGGACCTGTCACCCCTTATTTCTATTACATGATCTCCCCATAAAGAGGACCTGTCACCCCTTATTTCTATTACATGATCTCCCCATAAAGAGGACCTATCACCCCTTATTTCTATTACATGATCTCCCCATAAAGAGGACCTGTCACCCCTTATTTCTATTACATGATCTCCCCATAAAGAGGACCTGTCACCCCTTATTTCTATTACATGATCTCCCCATAAAGAGGACCTGTCACCCCTTATTTCTATTACATGATCTCCCCATAAAGAGGACCTGTCACCCCTTATTTCTATTACATGATCTCCCCATAAAGAGGACCTGTCACCCCTTATTTCTATTACATGAGGTCCCCCATAAAGAGGACCTGTCACCCCTTATTTCTATAACATGAGATCCCCCATAAAGAGGACCTGTCACCCCTTATTTCTATTACATGAGGTCCCCCATAAAGAGGACCTGTCATCTCTTATTTCTATTACATGATCTCCCCATAAAGAGGACCCGTCACCCCTTATTTCTATTACATGATCTCCCCATAAGGAGGACCTGTCACCCCTTATTTCTATTACATGATCTCCCCATAAAGAGGACCTGTCACCCCTTATTTCTATGACAATATCTCCCCATAAAGAGGACCCGTCACCCCTTATTTCTATTACATGATCTCCCCATAAGGAGGACCTACGTTGCAGATGGAGAAAAGAGCTGTGTTAGTGGGCGTCCTGACTCTCCTGTAGTCCAAGGGAGGGGGTGAGCACGACACTCCACACCAGGGAGAAAGCCTTGCATTACGGTGTGGAGTTACAGACAGAAGAACAGGAAGTGAGGATTTCTCAGAAGGAATAAGGACATTGAGGCCGGATTCACACTAGTGCGTTGCGAATTTCAGCTCTCTTATCTCTGCAGAGAGATAAGACAACTGTTCAGCAGATCAGCTCCGTTTTAGATGTAAATTTGGAGACCTGGGAGGGGGGGGGAAGTGTATTGAGCTGAAAGAGAGAAATCCTGAAGAGAAATGAACACATGTGTGAATCGGATGCGTACCCATAGAAGATAATGGACCTGAATTCGCACCTGAGCCGCACCGCAATGCCTAGAAAATGCACACGTTTTTTCAGCAATGCGCAGTGCGAATGCATCGCACATATGTGGACCAGCCTCATTGAAAACAATGGCCCAGATTCAGGTACATTTGCGCTCTATTTGCGGAGGCGCAGGGCAACGATTTTGCCCTGCGCCCCCGCAAATATTTTACGCTGCCCTCGATTCACGGAGCAGTAGCTCCGTAAATTGCGAGGGCGCGCTGGCAAAATTGCCCGGCGTAAGCGCGCGCAATGTAAATGATCCCGCCGGGGGCGGGAATCATTTAAATTAGGCGCGCTCCCGCACCGAACGTAGAGCGCATGCTCCGTCGGGAAACTTTCCCGACGTGCATTGCGGCAAATGACGTCGCAAGGACGTCATTTGCTTCAAAGTGAACGTGAATGGCATCCAGCGCCATTCACGAATCACTTACGCAAACGACGTAGATTTCAAATTTCGCGACACGGGAACGACGGGTATCCTTAGCATTGGCTGCGCCTGCTTGGATGCGGTTTAAGCCGTAACCAATTTGCATAAGTGTGAACCCGGCCTTAAAAGCAAAATGGAAGGATGAGGTAAGTGAAGGAGGACTGCACTTACAACCCCTTTAACCACTTAACGACCCCTTCACCCCGATATACGTCGGCAGAATTGCACGGCTGGGCACACCAACGTATATGTACGTTGTCCTTTAAGCCCAACCGTGGGGTCGCGGGCGTGCTCCCGCGACCCGGTCCGAAGCTCCGTGACCGCGGGACCCGCGGACCCGATCGCCGCTGGAGTCCCGCAATCGGTCTCCGGAGCTGAAGAACGGGCAGAGCTGTATGTAAACACGGCTTCCCCGTTCTTCACTGTGGCGCCGTCATTGATCGTGTGTTCCCTTTTATAGGGGGACACAATCGATGACGTCACACCTACAGCCACACCCCCCTACAGTTGTAAACACAGATGAGGTCACGCATAACTCCATCAGCGCCCCCCTGTGGTTAACTCCCAAACTGCAATTGTCATTTTGACAGTAAACAATGCATTTTAAATGCAATTTTTTGCTGTGAAAATGACAACGGTCCCAAAAATGTGTAAAAATTGTCCGAAGTGTCCGCCATAATGTCGCAGTCACGAAAAAAATCGCTGATCGCCGCCATTAGTAGTAAAAAAAAAAAAAATTATAAAAATGCAATAAAACTATCCCCTATTTTGTAAACGCTATAAATTTTGCGCAAACCAACCGATTAAAGCTTATTGCGATTTTTTTTTATTTTTTTTTACCAAAAATAGGTAGAAGAATACGTATCGGCCTAAACTGAGGAAAAAAAATATTTTTTTATATATTTTTGGGGGATATTTATTATAGCAAAAGATAAAAAAAATATTGAATTTTTTTTCAAAATTGTCGCTCTATTTTCTCTTCCGTTCATGGACGGACACAGCAGCAATTGACCTTAGGGTATTATATCCATTTCCCTAAGGTCAATTGCTGCTGTGTCCGTCCATGAACGGAAGAGAAATGGATTTTACGGTGAGTACAAAAATCCTATTTTTGTTTATAGCGCAAAAAATTAAAACCGCAGAGGTGATCAAATACCACCAAAAGAAAGCTCTATTTGTGGGAGAAAAAAAGGACGCCAATTTTGTTTGGGAGCCACGTCGCACGACCGCGCAATTGTCAGTTAAAGCGACGCAGTGCCGAATCGCAAAAAGGGGCAAGGTCCTTTAGCTGCATTTTGGTCCGGGTCTTAAGTGGTTAAAGTGAGGCAGTGCCGCATTGGCTAAAAAATGGCCTGGTCAGGAGGGGGGGGGGGTAAATCTTCCAGAGGCGAAGTGGTCAATACACCAGACTTGGATGTGCAGTCCTGCAGTTCTCCCCCTAGTGGTGGTAGTGGTGGGGGGGGGGGGATATGGAATCGGTTCCATGATGAGTCTACAGACAATGCAGTTTGAGTCCATCCTGTGTTGCAACCTGGTGAGTTTTCCCATAATAAGGGTATTCTGGGGCTCCTAACTCAATGGATGACAATGGTGTGTATTGGTCCGGCAACGATCGCCAAATGTACCCATCCCCCCACCATACATTATAACCCGGATCTGGAGCACCAATGACAATTCCGAGTGTCGCATCATTTTCATTCTTTATTTTACTCCTTTATGTGACATTTCATAGAGAACCTTCCATAGAATTCATTTCTCTTCTCTTCATTGAAGGACCGCCCGCTATTTTCTGCCCGGGAAACTTGCAATGCCACTTCTAAAGCCTGGAAAGCATGGTCTGCCACGTGGTCTGCCGCAGGGTCTGCGGGGGGGTTTGCCGGAGCGTCTCACCCTCGAAATCTGAAGGAAGAAAGTGAGATTTCCCAATAATTACATTAGTGGCCTCGTACGGTTTAGGAGGGGGGGTGCTCTCTCGCCCCCCCCCCTCTTTTCCTGCGGCCGGCCAGGTTGTGTGCTCAGATAAGGGTCTGGTATGGATTTTTGGGGGGAACCCAACGCCATTTTTTTTTGGTGCGGGGTTCCGCTTAAAATCCATACCAGACCTGAAGGGTTTGGTATGAATTTTGAGGGGGACCTCTACACCATTTTAAAATAAAAATTGGCACATGGTTCCCCTTAATATCCATACCAGACCTGAAGGGCCTGGTAATGGAATATGGGGGGACCCCCCACACATTTCTCTTCCGTTCATGGACGGACACAGCATCCTTTGACAGTAGGGTTATATCCGCTTCCTTTAGGAGAGTTTAGGCAGAAAAAAAGCACTTTAAGTGTTAACAACACATTCCTCAGTGCAGCTCCTCCCAGGGGGCGTGACTCCCCGGGCATAACCCACACCCTGCTCTAGCAGCCTCAGTTTTTTTCTGCCTAACGACAGGAGAGGTCAGGCACTTCTGGAGTCCTGTACTCTGGAGATTTTTTTCTTGCGATTTTTCTTGCTTTTTATTATTTTGTTCCTGCATTTTTGAATCCTGTGATTCTTCTATCAACAGCCGACTGGATGACAGGCTGGGTCTTGACCCTTGTAGTCCCCCCATGTTCGGCCATCGAGCGTGTGCCGACCCTTAGCTCAGCTTTGGGACATCCACGACAGGCCCCGTTGCTCCAGGGGTGGCCGGGGAACTTCGGTTCTAGGACACACATATGACCGGTCTTTTATGGCTTTGTCTGCCCGACAGCCATGCCGTTTAGCAGACATTGGTTCTGTCTGGGATACCTCCAGCCGGTGGTCGCAGGACGGGTAAGTAGTGGCCCCTTGCTCAGGTAAGTGGTCTGGCTGGAATTTGTCCCCTGGGAGGTCGACTGAGGGCTTGCCCTGCTTTCCTCTCTCCCTTATTTCCTCTCCCTCCTTTCCCATTTGGGTGACGGCTGTGAGGGGGGGTTTTTCTGGGGTCTCTGGTACACCTGGACCTGTGTGCGTAGCGGGGGCTGTGTGTCTTCACTGCAGGGGCCTGTGTTTGTTCACTACAGGGCTTTCTTGTGGCTGTGGTGTGAACTTTGTGCTGTGCTGTTATGCTGTGTCACTGTCTTTTTAAATGCGCAACGGCCGCCATTTTGCCGGAGTCCCATTTTATATAGCTCGGCGGCCATTTTCTTGTAGCCCTGTGCTGTTTTTTTACACATTCGGCGGCCATCTTGGAATTTCGTTTGGCCTCGTGTGGCCGCTTTAGCGCTGCAGAAATGACCGCGAATCTGCCTGAGGGACAGACGCAGCGCAGCCAGCTTCTCAGCACAACTTAGGCTCCTCTCAGACCGCGCTGCACTGGGTGAGGTGGTGAGTGTCCCTGGGGGCCCCCATGCTCTGTAACGGCCGGGAGGTGACCGTGGGTATTTCTGCTTTGCAGTTAGGTGACACAGCGGGGGAGCATTATGGAGCCTGGACAGGTACTTCTTCCC
The DNA here is from genome assembly GCF_905171775.1 of Rana temporaria. Taxonomy (NCBI): domain Eukaryota; kingdom Metazoa; phylum Chordata; class Amphibia; order Anura; family Ranidae; genus Rana; species Rana temporaria. Next base: position 420,378,034 of record NC_053493.1, on the reverse strand, counting down.
CTGTAAGCCTGTGTTAGCCCTTGCTGCTCCTCCCCCTGCCACATCTGCTATGGCAATGTCGGTGGCGTTTTTCTCTCGCCAGGTTTGAAGCGACTGGGCCGGATGGGGGGTGTATTAGCGCCCCCCTCCATGGCCTGCTTCTGGGGATATCTCTGACACTCTGTATTGTCAGATGATGCGGGTTTAACCCATGCGCACAGTGAGAGCGACTCTGATTCAGGGTCGGTTACTGATTGGAATTGTTGGAGCTATTTTTTCTGCAGGCGTGATACTCAGTACTTGAGGTTGGGAGCGGGGGCACCTGCTGTGCCAGTCCCTTTTGGGTCCCGCAAACCGCCACGCACTGACAATGTTTTCCTTGTGTTCCTTTTTTTTGGGACAGTAAGGAATGGGATACGCCGCAGACAGTTTTTGCATTGCGACACGTTATCCCTTTGTGGAGGACCTTTTTAGTAAAGTGGGTCTCTCCTCCGATCGTGGACCCTCCCGTGTCCAGGTTGAGCTACCACCATGTGAATGGGGCTCCTGCCTTTGAGGACCCCGCGGATGGGAGAATGGCGGCTGTGGCCCGCTCCTTCGCGGTTTGGGGTTCGGCTGTGAGACCAGTTTTGGCCGGGGCTCTGGTGTCACAGACTCTAACTGTACGGGCAACGCTTTTTGCTGCAGGAGCTGGATGCTTCCGAGACCTGCAAGGACATGGCTGAACCATTAGTTCTGGGTCTAAAAATGTGTCTGTGGGTCGGTCCTGGTTACGCTCTTGCTTTCCAGGGCTTCCGCCTATGCGGTGGTACTGCGCCGCCTTGTGTGGCTGAAGTGCTGGTCTGCGGACTAATCCTCAAAGAAGCCCTTGGTGGATTTGCTCTTTAAGGGCGAACAGTCTTTTGGGACATCCCTGTATGGCATCATTAAGGATGCCACGGGTGGTAAGAGCACACTGTTCCCACAGTCTGGGAAGGGCTAGGGGCCTCGCCATGAACAAGGGCCCTCCTTTACTACCCCCAAGCGTTTTTTCCGCCCGCCCTGTGCGGTGGGGGAAGGTTTGCAAGGCGCTAAGACCCCCGCTGCTGGGCAGTAGCGCACCTGGTACCGCAGGCCCAAGAAGTCTGCGGACATACCTGCTTCCGCCTGAAGGTTTGCCCCGCCCGTGTCTCGGGTGGGGGACCGGCTTTGCGAATTCGCGGCTCGGTGGAGGTCTCTCCTCTCCGATCGTTGAGGGTTGCGAAGTAGTTTCCTTGGGGTACAAGATAGAGTTTCTCTCTTGACTACCAAACAGGATTTTTTCCCTCCAACCTCTGGCTTCCTCCGGTTCGCCGGTTGGCTCTGTCAGGGGCTGTCCAGTATCTTCTGGTCGGGGGAGTGATTGTGCCAGTTCCCTCGATGGAACGGTCTCAGGGGTTTTATTCCAATCTGTTTGTAGTCCCCAAGAAGGACGGGGTCCGTCCCATCCTGGACCTCAAGGCCCTTGTTTGTTTTGTCAAAGTGCAAAAATTCAGGATGGTGTCGATTCGCTCGGTAATAGCTTCACTCCATCAGGGGGATTTTTCTGGCGTCCTTGGATGTCATGAACGCGTACCTGCATGTTCCCATATGCTCAAAGCACCAGAGATTTCTGTGCTTTGCGGTCGGGGAGGACCATTTTCAATTTGTGGCCCTCCCGTTCGGCTTGGTGTCGGCACCACAGGTTTTCACCAAGGTGCTCATCCCGATACTGGTCCTGCTGTGACAGCGGGGGTTTGTTAACGTGGGATATCTGGATGACATTCTCCTACGAGCTTCTTCGGACTCAAAATTAGTAGAGGATGTGTCTATCACGTGTCAGACTCTCCAAGAGTTCGGCTGGCTTCTGTATTGTCCAGAAGTCAGTGTTGATTCTGTCTGAGGGACTGCAATACCTGGGACTAGTCCTGGATTCCGCACAGGCGGGAGTTTTTTTCTCCTAACGGAAAAACTTCAGACTCTATAATCTGCTGTGCAGCAGTTGCCGACCCAGAAGTGGTCATCTCTGCGATTCTGCAGGAGGGTTCTGGGACAGTTGATAGCCTCTTTCGAGGCGGTTCCGTATGCCCAATTCCACACCAGGGTACTACAGAGGGAACTGCTGTCATGTTGGGACAAGCTTCCGTCATCTCTGGATTACCAGATACAATTGAGTCATCTGGTCGTGTCTCCCCTGGTGTGGTGGCTGGCGTCTCCGGTGCTTCGGGCCGGGAAGTCGTTTTTCTGCCGTGCCACTGGACAGTGGTCATGACGGATGCCAGCCTCTCCGGTTGGGGAGGGGCGTTTGGGGCACCGGACTCGGGTGGAGTCCCGCCTACCGATCAATATTCTGGAGCTCCGAGGAATCAAGCTGTGCCTTGCCAGGTGGTCCCTGGATCTGCAGGGCCGACCGGTCAGGATCCAGTCCGACAACGCCATGGCCGTGGCGTACGTCAATCATCAGGGAGGCACACGGAGTTCAGCTGCAGCGACGGAGGTCGCGCACATCCTTCGGTGGGCCGAAAGTTCCGTTACGGCTCTATCGGCCGGGTACATTCCGGGAATACGGAATTGGCTAGCCGACTTCCTAAGTCGCACTGCACTAGACCAAGAAGAGTGGTCTCTCCACCCGCAGGTGTTTCAGGGTCTGTGCCAAAAGTGGGGCACTCCGGACGTGGACCTTCTAGCGTCCCGTCTCAATCGGTAGGTGCCACGGTTCGTGGCCAGGTCGAAGGACCCGTGGGCGGACGCGTCAGACGCGTTGGTGGTGCCTTGGATCACTATCGCCTAATTTTCGCCTTCCCTCCTCGGAAGCTTCTTCCTCGCCTGCTGCGCAGAGTGGAAGCCGAAGGGATTCTATTAATCCTGATCGCCCCAGACTGTCCGCGTCGCTCCTCGTACGTGGACCTGGTGCGTCTGGTGGCAGACGCCCCCTAGCGTCTTCCCCTGAGAGAAGATATTCTGTCGCAGGGTCCGATCTTCCACACTGCTTTACAGTCACTGCCTTTAGCGGCTTGGCTGTTGAGAGCCAGGGGCTGAGGGACCGAGGCCTATTGGGCTCGGTGGTCTCTACCATGCTGCGTGCACGGAAGTCTACTTCACGTAGGATTTACCATCATACATGGAAGGCCTACTTCTCTGTGTGTGAGGAGATGAAATGACACCCTCGTACATACGTGGTGTACAGGGTTCTGCTGTCTTTACAGCAGGGAGTGGTTCGGGCTCTCGCCTTACGTATGGTTATTAGTCAGATTTCGGCTCTGGCTGTTTACTTTCAGCGACCCTTGGCAGCGTACTCCTTGGTGCGTACGTTTGTTCAGGGGGTCTGGCATGTGGCCCCTCCGGTGCGCCCTCCATTACCCCCATGGGACTTGATTTTAGTCCTTTCGGTTCTTCTGGATGCTCCCTTTGAGGACATTCGGGAGGTTTTTTTTGTTGACTGTCACAAAAGGTGATTTTTTCTGGCAGCAATTACCTCGATCAGACGGGTGTCTGTCTGTTCTGGCGGCCTTGTCTTGCAAGGCTCCCTGCTTGGTCATCCGTAAGGATGAGGTGGTGCTGCGGCCACAGCTGTCTTTTCTCCCAAAGTTTGTTTCGGCTTTTCACATTAATGTGGACATTGTTCTTCCATCCTTATGTCCTCAGCCGAAATACCAGGTGGAGGCCACTTTGCATTCTCTGGATGTGGTTCGGGCCCTACGAGTGTACTTATCTGCTACGGCTCCGTTCTGGAAGTTGGACTCACTGTTCGTGTCGCTGGCTGGTCCTACAAGAGGGCCTGGCAGTCTCGTCGGCCACCATTTCTAGGTGGATCCGACAGGTTGTGCTTCAGGCCTATGCCCTGAAGGGCGGGCGCCCCCCTTTCGGGTCATGGCGCATTCGACCAGGGCGATCGGGGCCTCTTGGGCTTTCCGACACCAAGCCTCTGTGTTACAGGTGTGTAAGGCAGCGACCTGGTCGTCGGTCCACGCTTTTTCAAAGTTTTATAAGGTGGATGGGAGTGCATCTTCTGATGCCTCCTTCGGCCGCAAGGTGTTACAGGCGGCGGTTTAAGGTTGAAGTTCCTCCGTTGAGTAACTCCGGTTTTTGTTTGGGGTGTAACCTGTTTTTGCTGTGTTATTTTTCCCACCCCTCGAAATTTTTTGACACTGCTTGGGGACGTCCCTAAGGTCAATGAAGGCTGTGTCCGTCTATGAACGAAAGAGAAAAAAGGATTTTTGTACTCACCGTAAAATCCATTTCTCTGAGTTCATAGACGGACACAGCACCCACCCCTCCTTTGTTTGTACTGCTTGTTACGAACTGAAGCTGCTAGAGCAGGGTGTGGGTTATACCTGGGGGAGCCACGCCCCCTGGGAGGAGCTGCACTGAGGATTTGTGTTGTTAACACTTAAAGTGCTTTTTTTCTGCCTAAACTCTCCTGAAGGAAGCGGATAGAACCCTACTGTCAAAGGATGCTGTGTCCGTCCATGAACTCGGAGAAATTGATTTTACGGGGAGTACAAAAATCCTATTATTTCTATTACTAGATCTCCCCATAAAGAGGACCTGTCACCCCTTATTTCTATTACATGATCTCCCCATAAAGAGGATCTGTCACCCCTTATTTCTATTACACGATCTCCCCATAAAGAGGATCTGTCACCCCTTATTTCTATTACATGATCTCCTCCATAAAGAGGACCTGTCACCCCTTATTTCTATTACAAGATCTCCCCATAAAGAGGACCTGTCTCCCCTTATTTCTATTACATGATCTCCCCATAAAGAGGACCTGTCACCCCTTATTTCTATTACATGATCTCCCCATAAAGAGGACCTGTCACCCCTTATTTCTATTACAAGATCTCCCCATAAAGAGGACCTGTCTCCCCTTATTTCTATTACATGATCTCCCCATAAAGAGGACCTGTCACCTCTTATTTCTATTACATGATCTCCCCATAAAGTGGACCTGTCACCCCTTATTTCTATTACTAGATCTCCCCATAAAAAGGACCTACGTTGCAGATAGAGAAAGGAGCTGTGTGTTAGTGGGTGTCCTGACTCTCCTGTAGTCCAAGGGAGGGGGTGAGCACGACACTCCACACCAGGGAGAAAGCCTTTCATTACTGTGTGGAGTTACAGACAGAAGAACAGGAAGTGAGGATTTCTCAGAAGAAATAAGGACATTTTGGCAGGATTCTCCTGGGAGGGGGGGAGTGTATTGAGCTGAAAGAGAGAAATCCTGAAGAGAAATTAACACATGTGTGATTCAGCTGCGTACCATAGAAGATAATTGACCTGAATTCGCACCTGAGCCGCACCGCAATGCCTAGAAAATGCACACGTATTTTCAGCAATGCAAATGCATCGCACATATGTGAACCAGCCTCATTGAAAACAATGTATTTTATAATGTTATGCAAATTGGATGCGGTTTAAGCCGTAACCAATTCGCATAGGTGCTCCCGCGACCCGGTCCGAAGCTCCGTGACCGCGGGACCCGCGGACCCGATCGCCGCTGGAGTCCCGCAATTGGTCTCCGGAGCTGAAGAACGGGGAGAGCTGTATGTAAACACGGCTTCCCCGTTCTTCACTGTGGCGCCGTCATCGATCGTGTGTTCCCTTTTATAGGGAACCACAATCGATGACGTCACACCTACAGCCACACCCCCCTACAGTTGTAAACACAGATGAGGTCACACATAACCCCATCAGTGCCCCCCTGTGGTTAACTCCCAAACTGCAATTGTCATTTTGACAATAAACAATGCATTTTAAATGCAATTTTTTCTGTGAAAATGACAATGGTCCCAAAAATGTGTCAAAATTGTCCGAAGTGTCCGCCATAATGTCGCAGTCACGAAAAAAATTGCTGATCGCCGCCATTAGTAGTTAAAAAAAAAAAAAATGCAATAAAACTATCCCCTATTTTGTAAACGCTATAAATTTTGCGCAAACCAACCGATAAACGCTTATTGCGATTTTTTTTTTTTTTTACCAAAAATATGTAGAAGAATACGTATCGGCCTAAACTGAGGAAAAAAAAAATGTTATATGTTTTTGGGGGATATTTATTACAGCAAAAAGTAAAAAATATTGCATTTTTTTCAAAATTGTCGTTCTATTTTTGTTTATAGCGCAAAAAAATAAAAACCGCAGAGGTGATCAAATACCACCAAAAGAAAGCTCTATTTGTGGGGGAAAAAGGACGCCAATTTTGTTTGGGAGCCACGTCGCACGACTGCGCAATTGTCTGTTAAAGCGACGCAGTCCCGAACTGTAAAAACCCCTTGGGTCTTTAGGCAGCATATTGGTCCGGGGCTTAAGTGGTTAAAGTGAGGCAGTGCCGCATTGGCTAAAAAATGGCCTAGACAGGAAGGGGGGTAAATCTTCCAGAGGCAAAGTGGTCAATACACCAGACTTGGATGTGCAGTCCTGGAGTTCTCCCCCTAGTGGTGTGGGGGGGGGGTATGGAATCGGTTCCATGATGAGTCTACAGACAATGCAGTTTGAGTCCATCCTGTGTTGCAACCTGGTGAGTTTTCCCATAATAAGGGTATTCTGGGGTTCCTAACTCAATGGATGACAATGGTGTGTATTGGTCCGGCAACGATCGCCAAATATACCCATCCCCCCACCATACATTATAACCCGGATCTGGAGCACCAATGACAATTCCGAGAGTCGCATCATTTTCATTCTTTATTTTACTCCTTTATGTGACATTTCATAGAGAACCTTCCATAGATTTCCATTTCTCTTCATTTAAGGACCGACCACTATTCTGCCTGGTATACTTAAAATACCGGTGCTAAAGCCTGGAAGGCATGGTCTGCCGCGTGGTCTGCCGCAGGGTCTGCGGGGGGGTCTGCCGGAGCGTTTCACCCTCGAAATCTGAAGGAAGGAAAGTGAAATTTCCCAATAATTACATTAGAAGTCTGATTTACATTCAAAGGGGGGAAGGGGCATGGAAATGTCATCACCGTGCCCAACAAGGGTTTCTCCACCAAGTACTAAGTCATGTTTTGTGAAGGGGGTCAAATACTTATTTCACTCATTAAAATGCAAATCCATTTATAACTTTTTACAAATGTGTTTTTCTGGATATTTTTCTGGTTATTTTGTCTCTCACTGTTAAAATAAACCGACCAATAAAATTAGAGACTGATCATTTCCTTGTCAGTGGGGCAAATGTACAGGGGAGCAAATCCCCCCCCCCCCCCACTGTATACACATAGGGATGAGCCCGGTGTTTGAGTCGAGCCGGAAACCCCTGTTGCGTCAGAGGCGGGTAGCCCCTGTCCTTGGCTATTTAAGCGTTGGCATGGCCGGGTGTAGCGTCATTCGGCGGGCGCCTCCCATGGAAGGCGGAATCGGATCGCGGTGGCGGCGTGTATTTCTGTATCCCGGCTGGAAGGCTTACATCGCTGGAATATTTTTTTTTCTTTATTAAAAAAGGATTAGCCCAAGCTGTGTCCTGTGTTTTTTAAATAGTTTTACTATTTTTTTGTGAAATGGTAGGGGTACAATGTACCCCGTTACCAATTCACATGGGGGGGGGGGGGGCGGGATCTGGCTGTCCCCTTTCTTAACCACTTCCAGACCGCTGTACGTCTTTATACGGCCGCACTTTAAAGATGGATATCTCGGTAACGGCAGCAGCTGCCACAACTGAGGTATCTATCTTTACTGTCAGCGGTTCTGGTAACGATAACGGCGGTCTCAGCGGCGGATTCGCCGCGAGATCGCCGTTATCGGCGGCGGGAGAGGGCCCCCCCCCTCCCGCCGCTCTCCCGCGCCCTCCGCCGCTTACCGGAGCCGTCGGTAGCGGCGGAGGTGATCGGGACCATTCGGCATCTGAGCGGGGACGAGACTGAAGGAAAAATCTCCTTCGCCCGTCCCCATAGCTCGGCTGGGCGGAAGTGACGTCAAAACGTCAGTCCCGCCCAGCCTCTTAAAGAAACATTTTTTTTTTTTGTCATTTGAAAAAAATGACATTTTCCAATTTTTTTTATTTTTTTTTGCATTTAAGTCTAAATATGAGAGGTGACGTCTTTTTGACCCCAGATCTCATATTTAAGAGGACCTGTCATGCTTTTTTCTATTACAAGGGATGTTTACATTCCTTGTAATAGGAATAAAAGTGATCATTTTTTTTTTTTCCAGTGTAAAAAATAATAAAATAAATAAAAATAAATAAGAAAAAAAAAAAAATATTTTTTAAAGCGCCCCGTCCCGACGAGCTCGTGCGCAGAAGTGAACGCATACGTGAGTAGCGCCCGCATATGAAAATGGTGTTCAAACGACACAAGTGAGGTATCGCCACAATCGTTAGAGCGAGAGAAATAATTCTTGCCCTGGACCTCCTCTGTAACTCAAAAAATGCAACCTGTAGAATTTTTTAAACGTCGCCTATCGAGATTTTTAAGGGTAAAAGTTTGACGCCATGCCACGAGCGGGCGCAATTTGTAAGCGTGACATGTTGGGTGCCATTTTACTCGGCGTAACATTATCTTTCACAATATATAAAAAAATTGGGCCAAATTTATTGCTGTCTTATTTTTCAATTCAAAAAAGTGATTTTTTCCCAAAAAAGTGCGCTTGTAGGACCGCTGCGCAAATATGGTGTGACAAAAAGTATTGCAATGATCGCCATTTTATTCTCTAGGGTATTAGAAAAAAATAAATATATAATGTTTGTGGGTTTTAAGTAATTTTCTAGCAAAAAAAAATGTTTTAGTCTTGTAAACACCAAATCTGAAAAACACCCAAAGTAGAGAAGTGGTTAAAGGGGTCTTCCAGATTTTGATAAGCCTCCCGCCCGCAGACCCCCACAACCACCGGGCAAGGGTTGTGGGGATGAGGCCCTTGTCCCCATCAACATGGCGACATCCTCCCCATGTTGAGGGCATGTGGCCTGGTACGGTTCAGGAGGGGGGGGGGCGCTCTCTCGTACCCCCCCCTTTTCCTGCGGCCGGCCAGGTTGCGTGCTCGGATAAGGGTCTGGTATGGATTTTTGGGGGGAACCCCACTCCATTTTTTTTTATTTTGGTGTGGGGTTCCGCTTAAAATCCATAACAGACCTGAAGGGTTTGGTATGAATTTTGAGGGGGACCCTACGTCATTTAAAAACAAAAATTGGCACAGGGGTCCCCTTAATATCCATACCAGACCTGAAGGGCCTGGTAATGGAATATGGGGGGACCCCCACACATTTTTCTTTTTTAATTTTGGTTTGGGGTTCCCCTTAATATTTATACCAGACCCAAAGGGCCTGGTAATGGACTGGGGGGGGGGGGGGGACCCATGCCGTTTTTTTCAATGACTTTGATCTGTTTTGTCGAGACCCGACAATTCATTATAGCCGCAAGTAGTTTTAAATGACTTTTTTCCTTCAGAAATGACACTTTGCTGCAGGAACTGTTCTAAAAACAGGAAACATGCGCTATTTCACAGGCATACTATAGACACCTCCCCCCAGGTATGAAATTTAAAGGAATATTTCACTTTTTTTGTTTTTGTTTCACTTTAAGCATTATTAACCACTTAAGGACCCATTCACGCCGATATACGTCGGCAGAATAGCGCGGCTGGGCACATCCACGTACATGTATGTGGCTCTTTAAGCCCAGCTATGGGGTCGCGCGGGCGCGTGCACGCGACCCGGTCCGAAGCTCCGTGGCCGCGGGACTCGCGGACCAGGGCGCCGCTGGAGTCCCGCGATCGGTCCCCGGAGCTGAAGAACGGGGAGAGCTGTGTGTAAACACACCTTCCCTGTTCTTCACTGTGGCGCTGTCATCAATCGTGTGATCCCTTTTATAGGGAACCACAATTGATGATGTCACACCTACAGCCACACCCCCTACAGTTAGAAACACATATGAGGTCACACATAACCCCTTCAGCGCCCCCTTGTGGTTAACTCCCAAACTGCAATTGTCATTTTCACAGTAATCGGTGCATTTTTATAGCATTTTTTGCTGTGAAAATGACAATGGTCCCAAAAATGTGTAAAAATTGTTCTATATCCAGGCCTGATACCGCATGGTTCTCCTTTTCTTCCTTCATCAACTTTGACATTCCTGAATTGTGTTGACTGGACCTCCACTCACTCCTGTTACTCTCACAAATTGCACCCCTAGACATTGCCAGGGTAACCTGGCAGGCCGATCCCAAAAACAATCAGCGGCTCCTTCAGGGGTAGCGCTACATAGAGAGAGGAGCAGCGTCCTCCAGCAGTGCAGAGTATTTCAGGAGAGGAGAGTCATAGGGGAAGGAGCAGAGTCCTCCAGCAGAGCAGAGTATTTCAGGAGAGGAGAGTTATAGAGGAAGGAGCAGAGTCCTCCAGCAGTGCAGAGTATTTCAGGAGAGGAGAGTTATAGAGGAAGGAGCAGAGTCCTCCAGCAGAGCAGAGTATTTCAGGAGAGGAGAGTTATAGAGGGAGGAGCAGAGTCCTCCAGCAGAGCAGAGTATTTCAGGAGAGGAGAGTTATAGAGGAAGGAGCATAGTCCTCCAGCAGAGCAGAGTATTTCAGGAGAGGAGAGTTATAGAGGAAGGAGCAGAGTCCTCCAGCAGAGTATTTCAGGAGAGGAGAGTTATAGAGGAAGGAGCAGAGTCCTCCAGCAGTGCAGAGTATTTCAGGAGAGGAGAGTTATAGAGGGAGGAGCAGAGTCCTCCAGCAGAGCAGAGTATTTCAGGAGAGGAGAGTTATAGAGGAAGGAGCAGAGTCCTCCAGCAGAGTATTTCAGTAGAGGAGAGTTATAGAGGGAGGATCAGAGTCCTCCAGCAGAGTATCTCAGGAGAGGAGAGTTATAGAGGAAGGAGCAGAGTCCTCCAGCAGAGTATTTCAGGAGAGGAGAGTTATAGAGGAAGGAGCAGAGTCCTCCAGCAGAGCAGAGTATCTCAGGAGAGGAGAGTTATAGAGGGAGGAGCAGAGTCCTCCAGCAGAGCAGAGTATTTCAGGAGAGGAGAGTTATAGAGGAAGGAGCAGAGTCCTCCAGCAGAGTATTTCAGGAGAGGAGAGTTATAGAGGGAGGAGCAGAGTCCTCCAGCAGAGTATTTCAGGAGAGGAGAGTTATAGAGGAAGGAGCAGAGTCCTCCAGCAGAGCAGAGTATTTCAGGAGAGGAGAGTTATAGAGGGAGGAGCAGAGTCCTCCAGCAGAGTATTTCAGGAGAGGAGAGTTATAGAGGAAGGAGCAGAGTCCTCCAGCAGAGCAGAGTATTTCAGGAGAGGAGAGTTATAGAGGAAGGAGCAGAGTCCTCCAGCAGAGTATATCAGGAGAGGAGAGTTATAGAGGAAGGGAGCAGAGTCCTCCAGCAGGGGGTGAGGATGGATTTTGTGTCGGTCACTTACCTTGGTTATGATGTCACACTGCAGGTTCTCTTTGCCGGGTGCAGTCAGGTTCAGATCACAGATTCTGACTTCCTGCGGATTCAGATAAAATAACAGCTGAATGTCTCTCACCTATACCATAGCGCTCATCTCCTGAGACCGGCCCCCCGAATAATCTGTTGTGTGTGCCCCGCCCCTCTCCGAGATCATTGGAAGTCAGTAGGGTGGGTGGGGATGTCGGGTACACTGGGACTCAGTGGCAGCTGGTGCTCAAAATTTTTTTGGGGTGGGGGGCGCAAACAAACGAAAAACAAAAACAACTGCAGCCTCACTGTGCCCATCAAACACACCCTCTGTGCCCATCAGTTGTCGCCACTGTGCCCTGTAACATGCTGCCAGATTTCCCCCGCCCGGCATTTACCTTTCTGGGGTCTGCCATCCTCCTTCCACCATCCCTCAATGTCTTCTCCCGCCCTCGATGACGCTTCAGCCAATCAGTTTACCCGTAACCAGAACCGGTGAACCTGATTGGCTGAGACGTGTGTCAGTGTTATCCAAGGAACGCACCCCCCCTCTGTGTCCTCTGGTTAACTATTTGGAAGCCGATTACAGACCTCAGGCCGCTGGCTCTGATAGACACTTCCAAAGCCAACCAGCTGCCGTTATTCAGATGGCCGGCGCTCGCAAGGGGGCCGTCCATCTGAATAGTGGGCGGCAGCAACAAAATCTATTTAGTTAGGTGGATTCAGGTACAGTTACGCCGGCGTATCAGTAGATACGCCGTCATAACTCTGAATCTGCGCCGTCATAAATTTAAGCGTATTCTGGAAACCAGATACGCTTAAAGTAGGCTAAAATACGAGCGGCGTAAGTCTCCTACGCCGTCGTATCTTAGCGTGCATATTTACGCTGGCCGCTAGGTGGCGCTTCCGTTGAGTTTGGCGTAGAATATGCAAATGACTAGATACGCCGATTCACGAACGTACGTGCGCCCGTCGCAATTAGTTACGCCGTTTACGTTAGAGATACGCCGGTGTAAAGATAAAGCTGGTCTCTAGGTGGCGCATCCCAAGCAAAGTATGGACGTCGGAACAAGCGTATCTTTTTACGTCGTTTGCGTAAGTCGTACGTGAATAGGGCTGTGCGTAAGTTCCGTTCACGTCACAGGCATTGAGCCGACGTATCTTTGGGCGTAAATACGACGTGATACTGAGCATGCGCGCGAATGCGCCGTTCGTTCGGCCATGCATCTACATGGGGTCAAGCCTCATTTAAATACAACGCGCCCCCTACAGCCTACTTTGAATTACGCGCGCTTACGCCGGCCCATTTACGCTACGCCGCCGTAACTTAGGAGGCAAGTGCTTTGTGAATACAGCACTTGCCTCTCTAAGTTGCGGCGGCGTAGCGTAAATACGGTACGCTACGCCCGCGCAACGTAGATCGACCGTACGTGAATCTAGGCCAGTGTATTCAGTGGCGGTGCAGGAGAGAGAGGGGGCGGCGCTCCGGCGCCCTCTATGGACGCACTGCCACTGCCGGGACCGATCATGTGATCAAAGTAGGCCGACCCTCATACTCAGAAATGACTGCACTGTCACAATATCTCCAGGGCAAAAGCAGGCAAGAATCTGAATTTGAGTTACCTGAAATCCTGAGAAGTAAAATTCACGGTATAATTTCACTTTAAATAATTCAGTTGGGCCAAACTAGCTGCATACTGTAAAGTACGACCTCCTGCTGACCATGTAACACATATGTGCAGAGGCAGGACGGGCGATCCATAACCCCCAACACTCCGCACATATTTGCTGGAGATGTCACACACATCAGAGATACAAAGTGATAATATTGTTACATTGTATGATTCTGTATCATCAGACATGTACTGGCCATCAGAACTACCAGGAGTTTCCCGGTGGGCTGATGGCTCAGTGGGCCGTTTTTTGAGGAGGGACCTTTCCTCTCCATCTTCCTCTCCGTCATAAACAAAGACTTCACATTTCACATGAAATCCTCTCAGATAAAACTCACCCCATCCGCTTTATATTCACACCGCGCCGCGTCCCCTCCCCCCGACTTCACACACCTCGTCTCCATTATTCCGAATCTCAGGATCTCGTCCTTTCTTTCCTCCTGGAAGAAGATTGGGAAGACGGAAGGATGAACCAGAGGCTCTGGATGGACAGTTGGATAAATGGTTGTACTTTATCTGAACATTTTTAAGGAAATGACACATTATTACATTTATATTCATAGTGAAAAATCATTGAAAGAAAACAAATGCCCTTGAAGCCCCCGTCCCTCCCCCATGTGTTGCCCTTGAAGCCCCCATCCCTCCCCCATGTGTTGCCCTTGAAGCCCCCGTCCCTCCCCCATGTGTTGCCCTTGAAGCCCCCATCCCTCCCCCATGTGTTGCCCTTGAAGCCCTTGTCCCTCCCCCATGTATTGCCCTTGAAGCCCCCGTCCCTCCCCATGTGTTCTGCTTGAAGCCCCCGTCCCTCCCCCATGTGTTGCCCTTGAAGCCCTAGTCCCTCCCCCATGTGTTGCCTTTGAAGCCCCCGTCCCTCCCCCATGTGTTGCCCTTGAAGCCCCCGTCCCTCCCCCATGTGTTGCCCCTGAAGCCCCCGTCCCTCCCCCATGTGTTGCCCTTGAAGCCCCCGTCCCTCCCCCATGTGTTGCCCTTGAAGCCCCCGTCCCTCCCCCATGTGTTGCCCCTGAAGCCCCCGTCCCTCCCCCATGTGTTGCCCTTGAAGCCCCCGTTCCCCCCATGTGTTGCCCTTGAAGCCCCCGCCCCTCCCCTATGTGTTGCCCTTGAAGCCCCCGTCCCTCCCCCATGTGTTGCCCTTGAAGCCCTTGTCCCTCCCCATGTATTGCCCTTGAAGCCCCCGTCCCTCCCCCATGTGTTGCCCTTGAAGCCCCCGTCCCTCCCCCATGTGTTGCCCTTGAAGCCCACGTCCCTCTCCCATGTGTTGCCCTTGAAGCCCCTGTCCCTTCCCCATGTATTGCCCTTGAAGCCCCCATCCCTCCCCCATGTGTTGCCCTTGAAGCCCCTGTTCCTCCCCCATGTGTTGCCCTTGACGCCCCCGTCCCTCCCCCATGTGTTGCCCTTGAAGCCCCCGTCCCTCCCCCATGTGTTGCCCTTGAAGCCCCCGTCCCTTCCCCATGTGTTGCCCTTGAAGCCCCTGTCCCTCCCCCATGTGTTGCCCTTGAAGCCCCCGTCCCAATGTATTGCCCTTGAAGCCCCCGTCCCTCCCCCATGTATTGCCCTTGAAGCCCCTGCCCCTCCCCCATGTGTTGCCCTTGAAGCCCCCATCCCTCCCCCATGTGTTGCCCTTGAAGCCCCCATCCCTCCCCCATGTGTTGCCCTTGAAGCCCCCGTCCCTTCCCCATGTGTTGCCCTTGAAACCCCCGTCCCTTCCCATGTATTGCCCTTGAAGCCCCCGTCCCTCCCCCATGTGTTGCACTTGAAGCCCCTGCCCCTCCCCCGTGTATTGCCCTGTACTTCACCTGCACAGGTATGGCTGGAAGGTCCTCCAGGGGTTTATAGAAATAGAGGACATCCTCTCTCTGGTTGTAGAGATCCAGGGCCTCTCTGATCCGTTCTTCCTGATCTGGAGACTGAGAGCGAGCGACCTCCAATGTGACTGTGCAGAGCCACAACGCACACTGCCAGACCTTCATCTTGTGTCCTCCGTAATGGCGATTTATGTGTCCGATTCTATTTATCTCCCGCACCTCCATCTTCCTCTTTCTTTACAAGTCTTGTGGAATCTTTTTGTACGTTTTATTGCTCCATTAATAACACAACAAAAACATCTTTCACAACACTTTGTTGCAAAAAGTAAAAAAAAAAAAAACTGCCATTTAAATTAGCGCTCCAACCAGGCTACAGAAATTAAATCCCTGCTAGCAATGGCATACCTCCCAACCGTCCCGGATTCCCAGTGAAAGTCCCGCCTTGGGAGGTCTGTCCCGCTTCCCGGGCACATTCATTCCGGGACAATACAATGTAAATGTGAAATGTGGAAACGAGAGTACCCCATCATATCAAAGAATTCCAATCCAGGGGATGGAATCACCATATATCCAGGAAATTACACCTGCCACGTGAGTATTTGTGTTTTAAATTATTTTTATTCTTTTTCACATAAAAAAAACATTTACAGACTTTACAAAAAACATTTTTAAAATTACAAACCATTCTAAAGTTCACATAAATACATTCATAAAACATGTACAATAATACAATAATACATGTATGGGTACATAGTTGGGTCCATCCTCTAAATCATGCACCAAGTAGGTCTCTCTTTACCATAACGCCTTCTCTTTTATCTTCAAAAACCTCTCGGAAACATAGAGATCAGAGCATCCCACCCAACCCCCTCGCCCCCCCCCCCCCCCCCCCCCTCTAAAAAAAAAAAAAAAAAATTGTATATTTTTGCCCCCTTATCCATGTGTTTACTCTTCTTAGGGCTGGATTCACGTAGATCCGCACATTTTTACGGCGGCGTAGCGTATTTACGCTACGCCGCCGTAAGTCAGAGAGGCAAGTGCTGTATTCACAAAGCACTTGCCTCCTAAGTTACGGCGGCGTAGCGTAAATGGGGCCGGCGTAAGCACGCCTAATTCAAATCAGGGGGGCGTGTTTTATGTAAATTATTGGTGACCCGACGTGATTGACGTTTTTTACGAATGGCGTATGCGCCGTCCGTGTACATATCCCAGTGTGCATTGCTTCAAAGTACGCCGCAAGGACGTATTGGTTTCGACGTGAACGTAAATTACGTCCAGCCCCATTCACGGACGACTGACGCAAACGATGTAAAATTTTCAAATTTCGACGCGGGAATGGCGGCCATACTTAACATTGGCTACGCCACCTAGGGGGCAGCTTTATCTTTACGCGGCGTATCTCTTACGGAAACGGCGTATCTTTACTGCGATGGGCAAGCGTACATTCGTGAATCGGCGTATCTAGTCATTTACATATTCTACGCCGAAATCAACGGAAGCGCCACCTAGCGGCCAGCGGAAAAATTGCACCCTAAGATACGACGGCGCAGGCCGTCGTATCTTAGCTAGGTTTAAGTGTATCTCAGTTTGAGAATACACTTAAACTTACGACGGGCTTAGATTCCGAGTTACGTCGGCGTATCTACTGATACGCCGGCGTAACTCTTTGTGAATCCTGCCCAAAATGTGTATCCCATTTCTATATCAGTGCCTATATATGTATCCTTACTTTTAGAGAAGGGAAAGGGGAGATCCTATATCTCCTCATCCTCCCTTGTATCCCTTCATATTACGTGAAGAAAAAAAAATAATAATCCATAACTCCCGAAAAAGTGAGAATAGGGAATAAAGAGAGGGGAGAACATATCTGGAAACGTACTCTTACGTATATCCACACATGGTCACCCCCCTTATACATATCCCATTTCCATATATATGTGTTTATATATCTCTTGCCTTCAAGCCAAGAGAGAAAAAAAAAAAGGGGGGGGTAGGAGAACTACCACCTAGACAAAAGCCTCTATGTACTCTCCCCGCTCCCCATAATCTCCAAATAGATCATGGACGGCTTGATTTCATCCATTTCCCCCCATGTACCCGGAAATCTTATTTCCGCATACTCTTGGAAACGTATTAATTCTTCCATTACCCTCGTTTTATCTACCTCCCTAAACCATTCCTTTATCCTTGGCAATTCCTTCAGTCTCCAATATTTTGGGATTAGTGCTTTCGCTGCATTCAACAGAAATGGGGTAAGAGCCACTCATATTTCTTCCTAGGTCGGTCCATTGCATGGAATAAACATTTCCAAGGGTCTAATTCTATCTCCTTCCCTTCTATCTGCTTCATCAAACCTTGTACTTGCACCCAAAATGTTTGAATCAGACTACATTGCCACCATATATGGGCATGGTTTCCTTCTTCCCCGCATTCCCTCCAACACATGGGTGAAGCATCATGGTTTATTTTATACATTTTGGCGGGAACGTAGTACCACTTGGTCAATAATTTATCGTTCATTTCTTTTATCCTTGTATCCTTTGAAGTAGAGTGTACATAATCCATAACCTTCCTCCTCAGTGTCTCTTGGTTTAGTTCTATCTCCAATTTTTCTAAAGCAGTGGTTCTCAACCTGGGGGTCGGGACCCCCTTGGGGGTCAAATGATGATTTGCCAGGGGTCACCGAATCCTGGGCTGTTCCTGGAGCCCGCAGCTGCGCATTCAGTTCACAGCATGGCTGGGGGGCCGAGACTAGAGGTCAGTTGATGTAAGGAATGTGAAGTGGGATAGGCTGGAGGAGACCCTATCTCCTGATTTTGGCATAGGTGTCACTGCTACGAGACACCACAAAGTCGGAGACACCGTGAATCTGGAGACACAGTGAGTAACACTACCTGTGATTATAGTGGCCATAAGTCCCCACTACAGTTCTCAGATCAGCAGATGACCTTGATCAAGAGCACCTCATTTCACTGATCAGAACTCCCCCCAGCACTGCCACTGATCCTATTAACCCCACCCACAAAGGAGTAAGAGAAGGAATAAAAAGAGAGAATACATGGAAGGGAGAGAAAAAGAGGGGGAGGAACAAAGAAAAAGGTAGCAAAAGACGGCTAGAGAGAGGGATGGGGGAAAAAAAGGGAAAGAAAGGAGAACAAAGAGAAAAGGGTGGTACATCCTCAAATGTACCATAAGGGGTTTTATTATTGTACCAGTGGAAAGGGACTCAGGGAGCGACAAAAGTCCATGGGTTAGGGGCGCAAATTACTTGTCTTGCCCGGGGTGCTGACAACCCACGCTACGAAAATAATTTTACTGTTAGGGGTCCCCACAACTTGTGAAATTTTATCAAGGGGTCATGGCACTAGAGGGTTGAGAACCACTGTTCTAAAGGGTGCATTAACCCGTCATCCATGGAGGTTATCAGCAACCTATATATTTTAGAGTTCGTCCCTTTTCTACTTATCCCCCCCTGATCTATTAATCTTTCCCATGGATTTAACCTTTCAGCACAAAAGGTTTTGGAAGAGATTCTTCTAATTCTTCTAATGAGCATAACCTATTCCCCTTTAGAACATCTCTTAATCTCAGTCTATCTGAGTGGGTCCACTTCAAATACAGTTTATTATCTTTTCCCGGGGGGGGAAATAATTATTTCCCATCAGGGACATCAATGGACTATTGTATTGCCCTCTCATATCTTTAATTACTTTATCCCATATTCTTAATGTTTGGTATATTTAATATCTAATTTTTTTCCATATTAATTTTTGGAGTGATTGCCTAGGGTTTGCAATAAAAAACATAATATCATCTGCATACGCAGGATCTCGTGGCCGTCGCCTGCATTGACCACTTGGAAGGACTAGGTCTGCAGCAACTAGTATGTGGGCCCACACATGCTTCTGGGCACACCCTCGATCTTATTTTCAGACAAAATCTGGAAGTAAAAATTCTGGAAAATGAGTCGTTACCATGGACAGACCACCATGTAATCAAATTTATGATTACCAAAAATACCCCTTTAACAAAAACGCCCAAACCAGTGACAATGCACTGGACCAGATCTCAGAAAAAGCTCCATTCGGAGCTCTTCAAAACAATACTAGGAAATAAAATAAAAACGATCCCTTGACATCAATCAGCCACTGAAACCCTGGATTCCATAAACACAGCTCTACTGCAGTCAGCCGACTTGGTAGCGCCTAAACGTAAAACCTGTATCCGTAAATACAACTCCAGCTGGTTTAACAACCAGCTATTGTCCCTTAAGCAAGAACGTAGAAGAGCGGAAGCAGCTTGGAAAAGAAGCACTACAGACGAAAACCGCGCCATCTACAACGAAACAACAAAGAAATACCACAAAGAAATTTTCTGAGTCAAAAAAAATCATTTCTCCAAGATCATTACCAATGCCCTAAACCGTCCTCGCGAACTCTTCAAGTTGGTTAGTCAGACCATGGACCCAGCCTGTCTTGAAGCCCCCAATTCTGATACCCAATTTTGCAATGAATTATCGGACCATTTCGTGAACAAAATTGAAAGGATCCGTGTAAGCATTCAGCAAAACAGTATCCCCCTCAACCCCCTCAGCAGCCCCCAGCCCAATCACCACAGGAATCAGGCCCAAGTAACAATGTTTACTCTAAAACCCGTCTCCCTGGATGCCACTAAAAATATTATCTGCACTCTGCGAAATAGCACAGCGCCTAACGATATTATCCCCACCAAACTGCTGAAGGAATGTGCCGATATTGTGGCACCACCCATCAAGCAGCTGATTAACCAGTCATTCAGGTAAGGCATAGTGCCCTCCCTGTTGAAACAAGGGATAATCAAACCCATCTTAAAGAAACCCACCCTTGACCCCAAAGACCCTGAACATCGTCGTCCCATAACAGGCCTGAACGTTTTCTCCAAGGTAATGGAGAAAGTGGTGGTACAACAGCTGCAACAGCATTTAGACACCCACAATTTGCTCGATCCTTATCAATCGGGTTTCTGTCCAGGGTATGGGACGGAAACAGCATTGCTCAAAATATGGGATGATGCTCTTGAGGCCGCAGACGAAGGAGAACCTTGTCTTCTAGTACTGTTGGACCTTAGCGCAGCTTTTGATATGGTTGACCACAAACTTATTATTGCTTATTCGGCTAGCTGAAGTAGCCAAGATCGCGGAATGTGACTTACCCTGGTTTCCTCCTTTTTGGAAAACCGATCACAAGTAGTGAAACTGGGACCATTCACTTCTGAAAAACGCACGGTGTCATGCGGAGTCCCTCAAGGATCCCCTCTGTCGTGGGTGCTGTTTAATATCTATCTTCGCCCCCTTTTTGAAATTATCAGCAGCCAAAAGCTGCTCTACCACTCCTATGCGGATGACACACAATTGTATTTTTGTATCTGCAACAAAAAGGATCACCATCTCAATCTAGAGAAATGTCTCTCTTTGATAGAGAACTGGATGACAAAGAGTTATCTTAAACTCAACGGCTCAAAAACAGAACTTCTCCTGTTTCACGCCAATCGGAAGAATCAACTGGCAACAACCTGGACACCTCCGCCCATTCTAGGAAAAATCATCACCCCTAGCACCAAAGTCAAAAGTCTCGGGGTCATCTTTGACACCCACATCACAATGGATGCACAAATAGGGTCAGTAGTCAGCGGATCCCACCATCTGCTACGCTTATTACGCAGACTAATCCCATTTATTCCTAAAGAAGACATAGCGGTCGTGGTGCGAACAATTGTTAACTCCAGGCTGGACTATGCAAATGCCCTCTATCTCGGACTCCCAAAGTACCAAATCACGCACCTGCAGGTCGTTCAGAACACGGCCGAGTGTCTGGTGACTGGGAAAAAACCTTGGGAATCTATCTCCCCTCACTGAGAAGCCTTCACTGGCTACCAGTGAAAGACAGAATCGCTTTCAAAGCACTATGTCTAACGCATAAGTGTATTTGGGGAAATGCCCTCCAATACCTATGCGACAAAATAAAAGCCTACAACCCCAATCGCGCTCTGCGATCCTCCAACCAAAATTTACTCCAAATCCCCAAAACCAGATACAAGTCCAAAGGAGAAAAGAAGATTTGCTGTCCAAGGCCCTCGACTTTGGAACACTTTGCCAACCTCCATTCGGTTGGAGGAGAACCACTTGGCCTTTAGGAGAAAGATCAAAACTCACCTCTTCTGAGCTCAAGGGAAAAGTGCTCAAACAAGCGCCCAGAGGCGATTCAGTTCGCACGTGTAGCGCTATATAAATCTTTCACTCACTCACTCACTCACTTACTCACTCACTCATACGCAGATATCTTATGTTCTTGCCCTGAGACCTCAATACCACCTATTTCTTGGTTCATTCTTATAGAAGCTAAAAGGGCTTCCAGAGATAACACAAACAGTAAAGGGGAGAGTGGACATCCCTGATGTGTGCCATTGTAGAGCCTAAATGCCTCTGACAGAGTTCCATTAACCTGGATTTGAGCCGTGGGGTCAGAGTATAGGGCCTCTATCCATCTCAACATTCGTGGTCCTAGGCCAAATTTATGTAATGTCTGCAACATATATTTCCAATTGACTCTATCGAAGGTCTTTTCGGCATCTACTGATAGAAAGAGGGCAGATTTCTTTCCCTTTTTTGCTTCGTGCATTAGAAAGATTGTCCTTAATATATTATCCCTTGTTTCCCTTCCGGGGACAAAGCCTGCCTGGTCCCTCTCTATACAGTCTGGCATATATAGCTTCAGTCTTTCGGCCAGAATCCTTGCGTAGATTTTTATATCTTCATTAATCAGGGAGATTGGCCTAAAGCTGGAGCATAATGTTGGGTCCTTGCCTTCCTTTGGTAAAACTGTTATATGAGCCCCCAAAGCTTCCTTACGTATCTTCATTCCTTCCCCGATGGAGTCCATATAAAAATAAAAATGTGGTGTCAGTATTCCAATTTTTTTTTTTAAATATAGAGATGTATACCCATCTGGTCCTGGGCTTTTCCCCTCTTGCTATTTTTAATTGTCTGCTGAATCTCTTCCTTAGTGATCTCACATTCTAGTTTATTTGAGTCTTCTTTTGATATGGCTGAAAGCTTTATCTTCCTGAGATATTGTTCAATTTTATTTTTCCTATTCTGTTTATCCTAAAGTACTCTAAACATTTTTTTGCTAATATCTCTAGTTTCAGCATTCCCCTTTTATCTTTTATTTTTGCGATATAGTTCCGGTTCCGTCTAGGTTTAATTACCCCCGCCAACAGTCTCCCAGGTTTATTACCAAATTTATATTGGGCCAGATTCTTAAACGAGATACGACGGCGTATCTCCAGATACGCCGTCGTATCTCTAAGTTGCGCGGTCGTATCTATGCGCCTGGTTCTTAGAATCAGTTACGCATAGATTTCCCGTAGATCGGACTGGCGTAACTATGTTACACCGTCATATCGTAAATGCATATTACGCTGGCCGCTAGGTAGCGCTTCCGTCGAATTCCGCGTAGAGTATGCAAATTAGCTAGATACGCGAATTCCCGAATGTACGCCCGGCCGACGCAGTAAAGTTACGCTGTTTACGTTAGGCTTTTCCCGGCGTATAAATACCCCTGCTATATGGTGGTGTAAGTGCGGCGTACCAATGTTAAGTATGGCCGTCGTTCCCGCGTCGAAATTTGAAAAAGTTTGCGTAAGTCGTCCGTGAATGGGGCTGGACGTCATTTACGTTCACTTCAAAACCAATGACGTGCTTGCAGCGTACTTTGGAGCAATGCACACTGGGAAATTCCACGGATGGCGCATGTGCCGTTCGGGACAAACGTCAATCACGTCGGGTCACAGTACATTTACATAAAACATGCCCCCCTGATCCAAATTTGAATTAGGCGGGCTTACGCCGGCCGATTTACGCTACGCCTCCACAACTTACGGAGCAAGTGCTTTGAGAATACTGCACTTGCCCGTCTAAGTTGCAGAGGCGTAACGTAAATCGGATACGTTACGCCGCCGCAAAGATACGCGGTTCTATGTGAATCTAGCCCATTGTCTTTTAGCCGTTTTCAAAAACACCCTTTTTGTATCCTGTTCCAACAGATTCCTCAGTGCTTCACGCTTTCCTGTTAACTCCTCCATTATTTTACCGTCAATTGACTCTTTATGTATCTGCACCAGCTCCTGGATTTCTTGTAGAATCAGTTGTTTTTCTGCTACCCATATTTTCCTTCTCTTTGCCCCTTCTGCTATTAATCTCCCTCTCATGAATACTTTATGGGTTTCCCACAATATAGATGGTGCAATATTTTCTACATTATTTTCTTCAAAAAATGTATTTAGATCCCTTTCTCGGGCATCACAAACATTGTGGTCATGTAGAAGAGATTCATCTATCCTCCAGGATCTCTGCCTATCCGGTATGTCCTCTGAATCCAAAATGGCCATAACCGGGGGTTGATCCGAAAGGGTTACTGATTTCACCTCTACTTTCACTAGCCCTTCCATGAGCTGGTGATCTAGGAAGATATAGTCAATTCTCGAGTAGGTGGAGTGTACCTGAGAATAGTATGTAGTATGTAGTATGTAAGTCCCTTCCCTTAGCATGAAAGATCTATTGTTCTCTCTTTAGATCTATTGTTAGGCGAGTATCCATGAAACCATAGTGGAAAATGTTTAGAGTTTAATCCAACCCTAGAAGACCACTTAAAGTGAGTCTCCTGTAAAAAAAACTATATTTGATGACCAATTTTTCAATTCCTGCAGTACTTGGTATCTCTCAGGCCTTGTACACACGACCGAACATGTCTGCTGAAACTGTACCGCAGACCAGTTTCAGCGGACAGATCCGACCGTGTGTACAGCCTAGCAGACAGGTTTTCAGCAGACACAAGTTTTAAAGCATGCTTTAAAACTTGTTGGCTGGAAACCCGTCCGTCCGACATGTCCGCTGGTTAGTACACCTAACCAGCGGACAGAAATCTAACGCATGCGTCGAATGGATTCGACGCATGCGTGGAAGTATTTTACTTCCTGGTTTGGTGACATGGCGGCGTCAACATCACCGCCATGTCACCGCGCTGCCCGTGTGTACAAGGCCTTAGTAGGATTATTTAACCCTCTGACATTATATGTAATTATTTTTAAAGGTGCCATTTTTCAAAAGGCCGGGTATATACATCGCAAGGCTTATACCCACAATCTATAAGGTATTTTATAGAATATTTTCTCGAGGATGGACCATTCAGTGTACCCAGACAGTAACAAACATAACTAAACAAAGCATAATATACCTCTTCCCTCCCCCTCTTCCCTTCCCCCTCCCTTTATTGAATATCAATGCTATGATCGGCCGAGTTGGGGCCTATTGCTGGCCTTCAAACCTGGCCGAACCTTTCTTGGGGGGCTGTAAATGCCCACCCGATCCAACGAGCCCCACCCCCTATTCAGGGGTGGGCCCGTGAGCACAAGAGGGCACCGCCAGACCCTCCCCATCCCCTCCTCCCACCCCCAAGCAGATTTGTTTCTCAGCAACCCAGACTCTCCCTATCTACTAGTCTATTGCTTATTTTCAACCTTAGGACCGTTATACCCTATTCCATGACTGTTTTCTTAGCTTTTCCCATTCTGGAGTTTTTTTTCACAATTTTCTATATTAATACTTGGCAATTCCATTTTACTGCAGAATTCCTTCAATTCTTCTGGAAATCGCAAAATGGCTGAAATTCCTTGATTTTTGGCTATCAAACATGCTGGAAAGCCCCATCTATAATAGATCTTTTTTTTCCTGTAGTTGGTTAATCAGGGGTTTCAAGGCTCTTCTACGTGAGAGTGTTTCTTGTGATTGATCAGTAAAAAGAAGTAGCATAGCTCCCTCACCTGCTATTTGAGTAACACAAGAGGGGCAGAGACCTTAAGTCTTTTCCTTCAGGGTTCTGCTTCGAATATAGAAAAACAACCATAGCCAATGAGACCCAATCATTGGGAGACATTTACTGGATATGTGGTGATATGAAAATTCAAACTAAGCTAGATACTCCCTGAAAGGGAGAGTGTGCATTAGCCAAAATTATTATGCCCCTACACATCCTTTCTGAAGGACAGGCTGAGTCTCATCCAGACTCCCCTTTAAGAAGGAAAAGAGGAGCCCCTATAGGTAGCTTTGACCCACATGTATACATAGATGCAATAGGGGAGCCAAGAGGGGTCCCAGATGAATTCAAAGCCAGAGACCAAGTTGCGTCAGGCTTTGAATCCCTGTTTCCCCATGTAACTATAAATAAAAACGTAGTGCCAGATTCACAAAGAGATACGACGGTGTATCTCCTGATACACCGTCGTATCTCTGAATTCCGTCGGTCGTATCTATGCGACTGATTCATAGAATCAGTTACGCATAGATATGCCTAAGATCCGACAGGTGTAAGTGACTTAGGCTGCAATTCCAGGCCGGCTGCTAGGTGGTGTTTCGGTTTATTTACGCGACGAATATGCAAATGAGGAGATACGCCGATTCAGAAACGAACGACCGCCCGGCGCTTTTTTTTTACGTCGTTTGCGTTCGGCTTTTTCCGGCGGATAGTTACCCCTGGGTCTATGAGGCGCAGCCAATGTTAAGTATGGCCGTCGTTCCCGCATCGCGATTTATACATTTTACGTCATTTGCGTAACTCATCCGTGAATGGGGCTGGACGCCATTTACGTTCACGTCGAAACCAATGACGTCCTTGCGACGTCATTTAGCACAATGCACGCTGGGTAAATTTGCGGACGGTGCATGCGCTATTCGATCGGCGCGGGAACGCGCCTGATTTGAATAGTACACTCCCCCTAGCTGTGGAATTTGAATTCCGCCGGGGGATTTACGATACGCTGCCGCAAGTTTTGAGGTAAGTGCTTTGTGAATTACCCACTTGCCTCAAAAACTTGCGGCGGCAGGTCTTAAATCAGATAGGTTACGCAGATCTAAAGATCCGCTAACCTATGTGAATCTGGCTCGTAGAATGGATTAACTACATTTATTACAATCAGCAGAGATTTGTCAATTACACAAGTGATGCTCTAAAGGGAATGGCAGAACAGTTAGAGGCCACCTCTCAGATGACATTCCAGGATAGAATGGCCCTAGATATGATCCTTGCCGAGAAAGGGGGGAACATGTAAATTCATTGACCAGGTAGAAGGCTGTTGCACTTATATGCCGGACAATACTGGCCCTAAGGGTAAGGTTTCTGTAACGGAATGACCGGTGACAAACAGAGACTTTGGAAGGATGAGGGGTACTCCTGTACCGGCGTCACCAAGGAGTGTTATGTCTAGGGTCACCTTATGTCCGATAGGGCCATAGGGTGACTGAGAAATTATATCCTAAATTACAGGACAGGGGACATTACTGATAGCTCATATTGCAGGAGATATTGCAAAGTGTTGGTTTATTCTATGACTCATCTCTCTGTGTAGACTGTTGACATGCTAATTGAGTCTGGTCCAGGATCTCTCATTATGTATGCTAAATACTGTTTTGTGTGTGGAATGGAACTTGTCAAGCTGTATGCGGAGACAGAACGTCTGTCTAAAGATGTGGTTTGAGGGGAATTCATTGTGTGATGGTGTTTTGTTTGAATTCTGTTAATGAAGGGATGTGACTTCTCAGGTGCAGTGATTAGGTCATGAATGATAATTATAGACCGGCGCCGAGAAGTCTGGAATGTTTAGCAATTAGCCATCTGAAGGTGTATTGAAGCCCCCCCAGGGTGTGATGGGTGGGTGGAGAGTTTGATTGTTCCTTTCATGCTTGAACTGTATATAAACTTGAGAGCTAACCATTAAAGTTGTCTTGCATTTGATACCAGAACACAGAGCAAGTCTCGTTATTCTGGGAAATGGGATGTCTGATGGATGGTTGGAGTGTCAGATGAGCTGTTGTGGGTTGATGGAAGGTCGTAAACAGTGGTGACCATTACAGTTACATTAGCCATAAAAAACTGGAAGATCTGTCAGTTGAGTTAAAAAAAAACTCTGGTATAGACAACCCCTGGGACCAATACTTTGGGTGGTTCACCAGCTGGAAACAAGCTCTTATCCAGCTAGGGATCATTATAGTGATCAGAGCTTTTTTTCTCAGAAAATAGGTGCAGGAACCCCACCACGACCCCATTCAGATTTCACAAACAGTAGGAGGGTCTTAAAGGGTGCAGAGTTCAGGGGGTTACACACAGAGTGCAGAGCTGTCACTTGTAAACACAAAAAACAGACTTCTGTGTTTACAAGTGATTGTGGTGAGCAGACACCAAAGGGTCTGAGCCAGAGGTGGTGGAACTGAGTTCCCCCAAGTTCCCCCTGAAAAAAAGCCCTGATAGTGATCATACTTACAGTTATAGGTATGGTAGTGTGCTGCATGTTCCCTTGTCTAAGGAAGATGCTCAGCAAAGGCATTGATAATCTCTCCATGTACCCCTCTTTACTCCCTGATCAAATATTCCCTTTTGAACCCACTCCATCAAGCTACGCTGAATATATTAAGAGATACAGACCACGAAGGGAGAAGAATGCCATTATCTAAGGTGGGTGGAAAAGGCCCTCAGTAACCCTGATCCCACTTCTGCAAGAGAAACCAGGAAGGCTACTTGTCCCCTGTTAATATCTCAGGTGTAGAAGAAATCATATTCACGATTTAAGAGGGGAACTGTAAGGGTTTAAGGTTCTGAAGGTAGGGTCCTTCCTTAACTGTTACATATGATTGTAAAGGGGTTAAGAGTTTCAGAGTGAATGTTATTTCACTCATTTTAGTAGAATTCTAAAAGGCCTCACATACAAAATTTCTTGTAGTTTTTTAGCTAGATTCAGAGAGGTTTACGCCGGCGTATCAGTAGATACGCTGTTGTAACTCTGAATCGAAGCCGTCGTACATTTAAGTGTATTCTCAAATTGAGATATACCTAAATGTAGCTAAGATACGACGGCCTGCGCCGTTGTATCTTAGCTGTCTAGTTCCGCCGGCCGCTAGGGGCGTGAACGCTGATTTACACCTAGAATGCGTAAATCAGCGAGATACGCCTATTCACGAATGTACGCTTGCCCGTCGCAGTAAAGATACACCATTTTTCCGGCGTAAAGCTGGCCTAGCCAATGTTAAGTATGGACGTTGTTCCCGCGTCGAATTTTGAAAATTTTACGTTGTTTGCATAAGTCGTCCGTGAATAGGGCTGGACGTAATTTACGTTCACGTCGAAACCAATACGTCCTTGCGGCGTACTTTGGAGCAATGCACACTGGGATATGTCCACGGACGGCGCATGCGCCGTTCGTTAAAAACGTCAATCACGTCGGGTCACGAGTCATTAACATAAAACACGCCCCCCTGTTCCTCATTTGAATTAGGCGCGCTTAGGCCGGCCCATTTACGCTACACCGCCGTAACTTAGGAGGCAAGTGCTTTGTGAATACAGTACTTGCCTCTCTGACTTACGGCGGCGTAGCATATATGCGATACGCTACGCCGGCTCAAAGTTAAGCCAGTCTTTCTGAATCTGGCTATTTATCTCTTAACAAAAGATTATACATGCAAAACATTCCTTATTAATTGCTAGAAATGTATCTTTCCTTTTTGTTATTGTTCTCACAGGTGTTGTTTTTATATAGTCTATTACAATGTGAGACATTCCTTATTAATTGCTAGAACTGTATTATATTTTTTATCTATATTTCTCCCTATCTTGTACTAGAAATGTTTCCTCCTTTTTCAATTATATTATGCAGCTGTTGTTTTTCACTTACTAAGCCTTTTTAATGAATAACAAGTCTGGGGTAGATTCAGGTAGGGGCGCGCACTGATACGGTGGCGCAGCGCATCGTCTTTACGCTACGCCGCCGTAAATTACAGGAGCAAGCGCTGTATTCACGAAGCACTTGCTCCGTGATTTGCGGCGGCGTGGCGTAAAAGGGGCCGGCGTAAGCGCGCGTAATTCAAATGATCCGGTAGGGGGCGTGGATCATTTAAATTAGGCGCGTTCCCGCGCCGAACGTACTGCGCATGCGCCGTCCCTAAAATTTCCCGACGTGCATTGCGGTAAATGACGTCGCAAGGACGTCATTGGTTTCGACGTGAACGTAAATGGCGTCCAGCGCCATTCACGGACGACTTATGCAAACGACGCAACATTTTTAAATCGCGACGTGGGAACGACGTCCATACTTAACATTGGCTGCGCCTCCTAATAGCAGGAGCAGCCTTACGCCGAAAACGAGTTACGCAAACAACGTAAAAAACTACCGCCGGGCGCACGTACGTTTGTGAATCGGCGTAAGTATGTAATTTGCATACTCTACGCTGACAACTACGGAAGCGCCACCTAGCGGCCAGCGTGAGAATGCACCCTAAGATACGACGGCGTAAGAGACTTATGCCAGTCATATCTTAGGCTAATGTCGGCGTATCTAGCTTTCTGAATACAGAAAGTAGATACGCCAGCGCAGCTTAGCAATTACGCGGCGTATCTATGGATACGCCGGCGTAAATTGCTCTCTGAATCTACCCCTCTGTTTTTAACGAGTAAGCCATAATAGCTTATCTTTACAGAACACATAGGGCTAGATTCAGAAAGAATTTACGTCGGCGCATCTATTGATACGCCGCGTAAATTCAAAGCTGCGCCGGCGTATCTTCTTTCTGTATTCAGAAAGCAAGATACGCCGAAATTAGGCTAAAATCCGACTGGCGTAAGTCTGTTACGCCGTCGTATCTTAGTTGCATATTTACGCTGGCCGCTAGGTGGCGCTTCCGTCGATTTATGCGAGGAATATGCTAATTAGGTAGATACGCCGATTCAGAAACGTACGTCCGCCCGGCGCATTTTTTACGTCGTTTACGTTAGGCTTTTTCCGGCGTAAAGTTACCCCTGCTATATGAGGCGCATCCTATGTTAAGTATGGATACACCTCATATCCGTCGAATTTTCCGTCGATGACTTCATTTGCGTAAGTCGTTCGCGAATAGGGCTGTACGTAAGTTACGTTCACGTCTAAAGCATTGACGATTTGCGGCGTAATTTCGAGCATGCGCACTGGGATTCTTTCACGGACGGCGCATGCGCCGTTCGTAAAAAACGTCAAATACGTGGGGTCATAAGTAATTTAAATAAAACACGCCCACATCATCCACATTTGAATTAGGCGGGCTTACGCCAGACCACATTCGCTACGCCGCCGTAACTTAGGGCGCAAGTGTTTTATGAATACGGAAGAAAATTACGCCGGGATATCTGAATCTAGCCCACTGTATTTGTATTAACCAATCACATATTGCCAACATAATAATTCTTTTTTTCTTACCCAAATTAATGTATTTCGTCCCCTCCCCTTTTTGTAATGCATATAATTGTCTTAATACTATCAGTAAAGTCAGAGAATGATTTCAGATACACCGTGTTCCTGTCTTTATTATTCCTGGGACTGCCTAAAGTCAATCAGCGCCAGTCTGCAACGCCTACAATCGTCTTTTCCTGGTTGAAGACAATGGCCCGGATTCAGGTAGATTTGCCTCTTATTTGCGGAGGCGCAGGGCAGCGTTTTTGCCCTGCGCCCCCGCAAATTTACTGCGCTACCCGCGATTCACGGAGCAGTAGCTCCGTAAATTGCGTGTGCGCTGTGTAAACTTGCCCTGCGTAAGGGCGCCTAATGTAAATGATCCCGTAGGGGGCGGGAATCATTTAAATTAGGCGCGCTCCCGCGCCGAGCGTAGAGCGCATGCTCCGTCGGGAAACTTTCCCGACGTGCATTGCGGCAAATGACGTCGCAAGGACGTCATTTGCTTCAAAGTGAACGTGAATGGCGTCCAGCGCCATTCACGAATCACTTACGCAAACGACGTAGATTTCAAATATCGCGACGCGGGAACGACGGGTATCCTTTAGCATTGGCTGCGCGTGCTATTAGGATGTGCAACCTTACGCGAAACCCGACGTACGCAAACTACGTAAATTGCGTACGCAGGGCTCGCGCAACGTTGTGAATCAGTGTTAGTATGCAATTTGCATACTATACGCTGAGCACAATGGGAGCGCCCCCTAGCGGTCATCACTAGAATGCAGCCTAAGATATGCGGGCATAAGAGCCTTATGCCATGCAGATTTTAGGCTGCAGTAGGCGTTACGATGTTCCTGAATCAGGAGCATTCGTTACGCCGGGGCAAGTAAGCAATTGCGCTGTGTAACCTATGGTTACACAGGCGCAATTGCTTCTTGAATCTGGGCCAATGGTGTGTATTGCTTCGGCAATGAGAGCCGAAATGTCCCCATCCCCCCACCATACATTATAACCCGGATCTGGAGCGCCAATGACAATTCCGAGAGTCGCGTCATTCTCATTCTTTATTTTACTCCTTTATGTGACATTTCATAGAGAATCTTCCATAGAATTCATTTCTCTTCTCTTCACTGAAGGAACGCCCCACGTGGTAGGCCTGCAATGGGGGAGTTAAAGCCCGGACGGCGTGGTCCGTAGAAGGGTCTGCCCGCGCGTCTCACCCTTGAAATCTGAAGGAGAAAGTGAGATTTCCCAATAATTACATTAAAAGTCTGATTTACATTCGGGGGGGGGGGGGGGGGGCTCAGAAATCTCACCGCCCTGAGGAAGGACTGCTGAGATAAAACCAATTACACCGAGGAGACAGATAAACAGCCGCCCACTTCCTGTACAGACGTTCTATGCAGGAAAGACCAACCTGTGTATGTAATGATTTGTACTGCGGAGGAACAGTAAAGTGCAATCACTGCGCAGCACTACAAAGCAGGAAACGGAGGCTCCTCCCATCTACACCATTCATTATCATTACTACCCATACATAGAGGGAGGAGCCGAGTCCTCCGGCAGAGCAGAGTATTTCAGGAGAGGAGAGTTATAGAGGGAGGAGCAGAGTCCTCCAGCAGAGTATTTCAGGAGAGGAGAGTTATAGAGGGAGGAGCCGAGTCCTCCGGCAGAGCAGAGTATCTCAGGAGAGGAGAGTTATAGAGGGAGGAGCAGAGTCCTCCAGCAGAGTATCTCAGGAGAGGAGAGTTATAGAGGAAGGAGCAGAGTCCTCCAGCAGAGTATCTCAGGAGAGGAGAGATCTGGAGGAAGGAGCAGAGTCCTCCAGCAGTGCAGAGTATTTCAGGAGAGGAGAGTTATAGAGGGAGGAGCAGAGTCCTCCAGCAGAGCAGAGTATTTCAGGAGAGGAGAGTTATAGAGGGAGGAGCAGAGTCCTCCAGCAGAGCAGAGTATCTCAGTAGAGGAGAGTTATAGAGGAAGGATCAGAGTCCTCCAGCAGAGTATATCAGGAGAGGAGAGTTATAGAGGGAGGAGCAGAGTCCTCCAGCAGGGGGTGAGGATGGATTTTGTGTCGGTCACTTACCTTGGTTATGATGTCACACTGCAGGTTCTCTTTGCCGGGTGCAGTCAGGTTCAGATCACAGATTTTGACTTCCTGCGTATTCAGATAAAATAACAGCTGAATGTCTCTCACCTATACCATAGCGCTCATCTCCTGAGACCGACAATCCGAATAATCTGATGTCTGTGGCAGCAGATAATGTGAAAAGTGTGGGGGTGGGGGGGGGGGCATTTGTATTCAGCCCCCCTTTACTCCGATACCACTAACTAAAATCTAGTGGGACCAATTGCCTTCAGAAGTCACCTAATACTGCCACCACCGTGAAACATGGTGGTGGCAGCATCATGTGGTGGGGGTGCTTTTCTTCAGCAGGGACAGGGAAGCTGGTCAGAGTTGATGGGAAGATGGATGTAGACAAATACAGGACAATCTTAGAAGAAAGCCTGCAAAAGACTTGAGACCGGGGGGGGGGGGGAGGTTCACCTTCCAGCAGGACAACGCCCCTAAAGTACAGCCAGAGCTACAATGGAATGGTTTAGATCAAAGCCTATTCATGTGTTAGAATGGCCCAGTCACAGTCCAGACCTAAATCCCATTGAGAATCTGTGGCAAGACTTGAAAATTGCTGATCACAGACGCTCTCCATCCAATCTGACAGAGCTTGAGATATTTTACAGAGAAGAAGAATGGGCAGAAATGTCCCTCTCTAGATGGGCAAAGCTGGTAGAGACACCCCCAAAAAGACTTGTAGAGAAAGGGGGTTCTACAAAGTATTGACTCCGGGGGGCGCCATACAAATGCCCCCCCTCCCCCCCACACTTTTCACACATTTATTTGTATCATTTATCATTTTCCTTCCTCTTCACAATTATGTGACATTTTGTGTCTCTTACATAAAATCCCAATAAAATACATTTACGTGTCTTTACATGTGGGGAATTTCAAGGGGTATGAATACTTTTTCAAGGCACTGTATGTGCTGGAGCTGTCACCAGTGGCGTACTAAGTGGGGGGCGGGCCCCCCGGATAACACACACTGGGGGGGGGGGGTTGTCAGGCCGGCACCCCCCCCTTCGCGATTAAATCAATGACAGCGCCGCAGGATTTGGCAGCGGCGCAGTGACAGGCACAGGCAGGGAGAGGCGAGCTACAGTCGCGATGCAGGAGGGAGGGGGTGTGCGGGGGTGCAGGGTGACACACCGCTGCACCAACCATCCCCTCCTCTTGCGCCCGCGGGCTGTATGCCCCGAGCGATCCCGGTCCCGGATATCACACAGGCAGGCACAGCTATGCAGAGTGAAGCCGCCTCCCCCTCCTCTGTTTATGTGTACACAGGGGGAGGGGACCTGATCTGAGGTACTGAATGGGGGGGGGGGGTCCTGCACTGAACAGGGCTAAACTGAAGGGGGGGGCTACACTGAAGGGAGTCTGCACTGAACAGGTACCCTGAAGGGGGGGGGTCTGCACTGAAGGGGGGGCTACACTGAAGGAAGGTCTGCACTGAAGGGGTGGTCTACACTGAAGGGGGGCTACACCGAAGGGGGGTCTGCACTGAACGGGGGCTACACTGAAGGGGGTCTGCACTGAAAGAGGGGCTACACTGAAGGGAAGGTCTGCACTGAAGGGGTGGTCTGCACTGAAGGGGGGGTCTGCGCTTTAGGGGGCTACACTGAAGGGGGAGTCTGTGTAACATGCAGGGGGTCCAGAACTATGAGGGGCTGTTTAATGTAAAGGGGTCCAGAGGTGCAGGGTGCTGTGTAATGTAAAGGGGTCCAGAGGTGCAGTTGTGGAGAGGGGTACACAGTAGTGACAAAGAGATATTGAAGGATGCAGGGGGCACAGTGGGGTGTTTTTACATTTTAATGTGTGTGGGGGGGGGGCAGATATTGGATCCGCCCCGGGTGCCAAATGCTCTAGGTACCCCCCTGGCTGTCACACACATCAGAGACACAAAGTGATAATCTTGTTACATTGTATTATTCTGTATCATTCTTCATCAGAGGAGGGACCTTTCCTCTCCACCTTCCTCTCCGTCATAAACAAAGACTTCACATTTCACATGAAATCCTCTCAGATAAAACTCACCCCATCCGCTTTATATTCACACCACGCCGCGTCCCCTCCCCCGGACTTCACACACCTCGTCTCCATTATTCCGAATCTCAGGATCTCGTCCTTTCTTTCCTCCTGGAAGAAGATTGAGAAGACGGAAGGATGAACCAGAGGCTCGGGATGGACAGTTGGATAAATGATTCTACTTTATCTGAACATTTTTAGGGAATTGACACATTATTACATTTATATTCATAGTGAAAAATCCTTGAAAGAAAACAAATGCTCTTGAAGCCCCCCATCCAATGTGTTGCCCTTGAAGCCCCCATCCCTCCCCCATGTGTTTCCCTTGAAGCCCCCGTCCCTCCCCCATGTGTTGCCTTTGAAGCCCCCGTCCCTCCCCCATGTGTTGCCCTTGAAGCCCCCGTCCCTCCCCCATGTGTTGCCCTTGAAGCCCCCGTCCCTCCCCCATGTGTTGCCCTTTAAGCCCCTGTCCCTCCCCCATGTGTTGCCCTTGAAGCCCCTGTCCCTCCCCCATGTGTTGCCCTTGATGCCTCGTCCCTCCCCCATGTGTTGTCCTTGAAGCCCCTGTCCCTCCCCCATGTGTTGCCCTTGATGCCTCGTCCCTCCCCCATGTGTTGTCCTTGAAGCCCCCGTCCCTCCCCCATGTGTTGCCCTTGAAGCCCCCGTCCCTCCCCCATGTGTTGCCCTTGAAGCCCCCCCCATGTGTTGCCCTTGAAGCCCCCGTCCCTCCCCCATGTGTTGCCCTTGAAGCCCCCCTCCCTCCCCCATGTGTTGCCCTTGAAGCCTCCGTCCCTCCCCCATGTGTTGCCTTTGAAGCCCCCATCCCTCCCCCATGTGTTGCCCTTGAAGCCCCCGTCCCTCCCCCATGTGTTGTCCTTGAAGCCCCCGTCCCTCCCCCATGTGTTGCCTTTGAAGCCCCCGTCCCTCCCTCATGTGTTGCCCTTGAAGCCTCCGTCCCTCCCCCATGTGTTGCCCTTGAAGCCCCCGTCCCTCCCCCATGTGTTGCCCTTTAAGCCCCTGTCCCTCCCCCATGTGTTGCCCTTGAAGCCCCCGTCCCTCCCCCATGTGTTGCCCTTGAAGCCCCTGTCCCTCCCCCATGTGTTGTCCTTGAAGCCCCCGTCCCTCCCCCATGTGTTGCCCTTGAAGCCCCCGTCCCTCCCCCATGTGTTGCCCTTGAAGCCCCCCCCATGTGTTGCCCTTGAAGCCCCCGTCCCTCCCCCATGTGTTGCCCTTGAAGCCCCCCTCCCTCCCCCATGTGTCGCCCTTGAAGCCCCTGTCCCTCCCCCATGTGTTGCCTTTGAAGCCCCCATCCCTCCCCCATGTGTTGCCCTTGAAGCCCCCGTCCCTCCCCCATGTGTTGCCTTTGAAGCCCCCGTCCCTCCCCCATGTGTTGCCCTTGAAGCCCCCGTCCCTCCCCCATGTGTTGCCCTTTAAGCCCCTGTCCCTCCCCCATGTGTTGCCCTTGAAGCCCCCGTCCCTCCCCCATGTGTTGCCCTTGAAGCCCCCCCCATGTGTTGCCCTTGAAGCCCCCGTCCCTCCCCCATGTGTTGCCCTTGAAGCCCCCCTCCCTCCCCCATGTGTCGCCCTTGAAGCCCCCGTCCCTCCCCCATGTGTTGCCTTTGAAGCCCCCATCCCTCCCCCATGTGTTGCCCTTGAAGCCCCCGTCCCTCCCCCATGTGTTGCCTTTGAAGCCCCCGTCCCTCCCTCATGTGTTGCCCTTGAAGCCTCCGTCCCTCCCCCATGTGTTGCCCTTGAAGCCCCCGTCCCTCCCCCATGTGTTGCCCTTTAAGCCCCTGTCCCTCCCCCATGTGTTGCCCTTGAAGCCCCCGTCCCTCCCCCATGTGTTGCCCTTGAAGCCCCCCCCATGTGTTGCCCTTGAAGCCCCCCTCCCTCCCCCATGTGTCGCCCTTGAAGCCCCTGTCCCTCCCCCATGTGTTGCCTTTGAAGCCCCCGTCCCTCCCCCATGTGTTGCCCTTGAAGCCCCCGCCCCTCCCCCATGTATTGCCCTGTACTCCACCTGGACAGGTATGGCTGGAAGGTCCTCCAGGGGTTTATAGAAATAGAGGACATCCTCTCTCTGGTTGTAGAGATCCAGGGCCTCTCTGATCCGTTCTTCCTGATCTGGAGACTGAGAGCGAGCGACCTCCAATGTGACTGTGCAGAGCCACACCACACACTGCCAGACCTTCATCTTGTGTCCTCCGTAATGGCGATTTATGTGTCCGATTCTATTTATCTCCCGCACCTCCATCTTCCTCTTTCTTTACAAGTCTTGTGGAATCTTTTTGTATGTTTTATTGCTCCATTAATAACACAACAAAAACATCTTTCACAACACTTTTGTTCCAAAAAGTAAAAAAAAAACAAAACTGCCATTTAAATTAGCGCTCCAACACGGCTACAAAAATTAAATCCCTGCTAGCAATGGCATACCTCCCAACCGTCCCGGATTCCCAGTGAAAGTCCTGCCTTGGGAGGTCTGTCCCGCGTCCCGGGCACATTTATTCCGGGACAATACAATGTCCCGGTATTGCCCCCTGGGCCAATCTGATGCCCCCAAAAAATGCCGCCACTGACCCCCACTGCCTGGTGTGTACTGCTGGCCGAGACCCGGCCGTGCCGCTTTGTTATTAACCCCCAGACGCTGCCTGGCTCACTGCCCAAACATCTGGTTGCTAGGCACGGCTCGCCTGGCACCTAGCAACCGGTGACGTCATGACGAGGAGGAGAGCAGGGCCCCAGCAGTCAGAGAGAGCCGTAGGAGATGGTCCTTATCACACTGCGGTGACTTTCTAAGAAGGGATTTTAGGAGGGATTTCCTCTCACTTCCTGTTGTGGCTTCAGGACAGATATTATGACACAGATTGGGTATTTTTTATTTATTTTTTGCCTACTCTATCCAAAATGACTTTTTTCGATCACTTTCTGGCACAAGTAGTGATCATGCTGCTTCCAGTGGATGAAAGGTTCACGATATCTACTCCCAACCTCTTGTGGTGCCTTCCAGAAATGACAGCAGAATGTTCTGTTGGCATAAGTTAGGAGGACTCAGCCGTGGGATTTTTCAGTGTCTCTACACCAGACCTGGGCAAACTACGGCCCGCGGGCCGTATACGGCCCGGCGGACCTTTTAATCCGGCCCACCCCCGCCGCCGAAACCGCCGCCGCTGCCACGTTAATCACCGCGGCGGGGAACATTAGACAGCGTTTGTTTGAACAGCTGTTTTCCCCGCCGCGCATAAACACTCCCCCTTGGACGGATCTGTCCAATCGCGACCAAGGGGGAGTCACATAGACACTCCCCCTTGCTCGCGATTGGACAGATCCGTCCAAGGGGGAGTGTCTATGCGCAGCGGGGAAAACAGCTGTTCAAACGAACGCTGTCTTTAATGTTCCCCGCTGCGGTGATAACAGTAGGCAGGGCCGGGAGGGGTCACACGCAGCCACTTGTGCCAACACATGCAGCCACTTGTGCCAACACACGCAGCCACTGTGCCACCATAAATTGTCGCCACTGTGCCAATCACATGCAGCCACTGTGCCCATCAAACGCAGCCACTGTGCCAATCACACGCAGCCACTGTGCCAATAACACGCAGCCACTCTGCCCATCAAACGCAGCCACTGTGCCAATCACACGCAGCCACTGTGCCCATCAAACGCAGCCACTGTGCCATCACATGCAGCCACTGTGCCAACACACGCAGCCACTGTGCCAACACACGCAGTCACTGTGCCATCAATTGTTGCCACTGTGCCCATCACACGCAGCCACTGTGCCATCAATTGTCGCCACTGTGCCCATCAAACGCAACCACTGTGCCATCACATGCAGCCTCCTGTGTCATGTCCCCAGCGTCTGTCCCCCTCCTGTGTCATGTCCCCAGCGTCTGTCCCCCTCTCCTGTGCCATGTCCCCAGCCTCTGTCCCCCTCCTGTGTCATGTCCCCAGCCTCTGTCCCCCTCCTGTGTCATGTCCCCAGCGTCTGTCCCCCTCCTGTGTCATGTCCCCAGCGTCTGTCCCCCTCCTGTGTCATGTCCCCAGCGTCTGTCCCCCTCCTGTGTCGTCCCCAGCCTCTGTCCCCCTCCTGTGTCGTCCCCAGCCTCTGTCCCCCTCCTGTGTCATGTCCCCAGCCTCTGTCCCCCTCCTGTGTCATG
This sequence comes from Rana temporaria, assembly GCF_905171775.1. Lineage (NCBI taxonomy): Eukaryota > Metazoa > Chordata > Amphibia > Anura > Ranidae > Rana > Rana temporaria. The sequence continues at coordinate 420,339,645 of NC_053493.1, read as the reverse complement.
TCCCCAGCCTCTGTCCCCCTCCTGTGTCGTCCCCAGCCTCTGTCCCCCTCCTGTGTCGTCCCCAGCCTCTGTCCCCCTCCTGTGTCATGTCCCCAGCCTCTGTCCCCCTCCTGTGCCATGTCCCCAGCCTCTGTCCCCCTCCTGTGTCATGTCCCCAGCCTCTGTCCCCCTCCTGTGTCATGTCCCCAGCCTCTGTCCCCCTCCTGTGTCATGTTCCCAGCCTCTGTCCCCCTCCTGTGTCATGTCCCCAGCCTCTGTCCCCCTCCTGTGTCATGTCCCCAGCCTCTGTCCCCCTCCTGTGTCATGTCCCCAGCCTCTGTCCCCCTCCTGTGTCATGTCCCCAGCGTCTGTCCCCCTCCTGTGCCATGTCCCCAGCCTCTGTCCCCCTCCTGTGTCATGTCCCCAGCCTCTGTCCCCCTCCTGTGTCATGTCCCCAGCCTCTGTCCCCCTCCTGTGTCGTCCCCAGCCTCTGTCCCCCTCCTGTGTCATGTCCCCAGCGTCTGTCCCCCTCCTGTGTCATGTCCCCAGCCTCTGTCCCCCTCCTGTGTCATGTCCCCAGCCTCTGTCCCCCTCCTGTGTCATGTCCCCAGCCTCTGTCCCCCTCCTGTGTCATGTCCCCAGCGTCTGTCCCCCTCCTGTGCCATGTCCCCAGCCTCTGTCCCCCTCCTGTGTCATGTCCCCAGCCTCTGTCCCCCTCCTGTGTCATGTCCCCAGCCTCTGTCCCCCTCCTGTGTCGTCCCCAGCCTCTGTCCCCCTCCTGTGTCGTCCCCAGCCTCTGTCCCCCTCCTGTGTCATGTCCCCAGCCTCTGTCCCCCTCCTGTGCCATGTCCCCAGCCTCTGTCCCCCTCCTGTGTCATGTCCCCAGCCTCTGTCCCCCTCCTGTGCCATGTCCCCAGCCTCTGTCCCCCTCCTGTGTCGTCCCCAGCCTCTGTCCCCCTCCTGTGTCATGTCCCCAGCGTCTGTCCCCCTCCTGTGTCATGTCCCCAGCCTCTGTCCCCCTCCTGTGCCATGTCCCCAGCCTCTGTCCCCCTCCTGTGCCATGTCCCCAGCCTCTGTCCCCCTCCTGTGTCATGTCCCCAGCCTCTGTCCCCCTCCTGTGTCATGTCCCCAGCCTCTGTCCCCCTCCTGTGTCATGTCCCCAGCCTCTGTCCCCCTCCTGTGCCATGTCCCCAGCCTCTGTCCCCCTCCTGTGTCATGTCCCCAGCCTCTGTCCCCCTCCTGTGTCATGTCCCCAGCGTCTGTCCCCCTCCTGTGTCATGTCCCCAGCCTCTGTCCCCCTCCTGTGTCATGTCCCCAGCCTCTGTCCCCCTCCTGTGTCATGTCCCCAGCCTCTGTCCCCCTCCTGTGTCATGTCCCCAGCCTCTGTCCCCCTCCTGTGCCATGTCTATAACAAGTACTCGTACCAGTTTTCCAACAATGATATTTACTGCTTTTTATAAAGAAATACAATTGATTTTATGCAGTATTGAGTTTAGCCTTTTGGCCCGGCCCTCCAAAATATTTTTAGTTTCTCATGTGGCCCCATCGAAAAAATAATTGCCCACCCCTGCTCTACACCATTAGCTAGATTCAGGTACGATGGTGCAAACTTGCGGCGGCGTAGCTTAGCGTGTTTAGGCTACGCCGCCGTAAGTCAGCTAGGCAAGTACATGATTGACAATGTACTTGCCTGCTATCTTACGGCGGCGTAGCCTAAATCGGCGCGCGTAAGGGCGTCTAATTCAAATGTGTTTGATGGGGGCGTGTTTTATGTTAATGAGGCTTGACCTCACGTTTTTTACGTTTTTTCTCACTGCGCATGCACCGGGCGCCTACATTTCCCAGTGTGCATTGCGGCTAAGTACGCCGCACGGGCCTATTGATTTCGACGTGGACGTAAACAACGTAAATCCCGATTCACGGACAACTTACGCAAACGACGTAAAAAAATCTAATTTCGACGCGGGAATGGCGGCCATACTTGACATTACTATTCCAATAGGGCCTAGCTCCAACTTTACGCGGCCTATCTCTTACGCCAACGGCGTAAAAGTACTGCGTCGGCCGGGCGTACGTTCGTGAATCGGTGTATCTCCTCATTTACATATTCTACGCTGACCGCAATGGAAGCGCCACCTAGCGGCCATCCAAAATATTGCAATCTAAGATAGGACGGCGTCGTATCTTAGATATGTTTAAGCGTATCTCTGTTTGAGAATACGCTTAAACATAAGTCGGTGTAGATTCTGAGTTAGGTCGGCTTATCTACTGATAAGCCGGCCTAACTCTTACTGAATCTACCTACAAGTCTGTAGACTGGTCAGTGGCGGTGCGTCTATAGTGGGCGTAGGAGCGCCGCCCCCTCTCTAGGGTGACCACATTTTCAAACTGCCATTCAGGGACACACCCCCTCTCTCACCCCCCCCCCAAAAAAATGAGGGGGGGTAATTTAGTCTCGGGGTTGATGGGGAATTTGGCGGTGGGTTATTTGTCAGGTGAATGTGCCACTTGCCACCAGATGCAGTGCCGCTTGCCACCCATAGCCTGCCACCAGATGCAGTGCTGTTGTCACTCCCTCTTCACGAACCGCGTGCGTAGAAGGAAAGGAGTGGCATCACTATCTGGAGAGTGAAGATCAAACCATTCCCTGCTGCTTGCCGCTGGGTGCCGCAGAGGAGGAGGTTCCCGAGGTGGGGACAGCAGTGCTGCACTAGGCTCAGGCCTCGCTCCCGGTCTCACTGTCTGAGAGTAAATTGTCACTGGTTGCAAGATGCCAGGCAGCGCCGGCCCTAGCAACCAGTTCCAGAAATGTAGTTATTAGTTAGTAGGGGGTGGCTGTGTCCTCTATTTCATTCCGGGACATTGTCTTGTCCCAGAATGAAGGTGCCCGGGACCTGGGACAGACATGTCAATTGAGGGACAGTCCCTGGCAATCTGGGACACGTGGGCACCCTACCCCTCTCTCCTGCACCCGTCAATCAACAATAGATAGATTCATGCATTGCATGAATCTATCTATTGTCGCCGCTGCCGCCCCCTATTCAGGTGTCCGGCCCCTTGTCGAGCGCCGGCCATCTGAATTACAGCGGTTGGGGTGTTTTTTGGAAGTGCCTGATTGAAACCATAGGCTCTCTAATAGGCTTCCAAATTGGCAAGGAGCGGGCGCACTGCTGTGCGTTCGCTTCTTACATAGTGCTGTGTTAGGGAATTGCTTCCCTAATACTGACCCGCCTCTCAGCCAATCGGGTGCACCGGGTCTGATTACTGGTCACCTGACTGGCTGAAGCGACAGGCGCTGTGAATGGATGCCTATCAGGCGTCCAATCATAGCAGAGATGACATGAAGAGGACGGGAGAAGACATCGAGGACTCGGAGGGAGCGTGGAGGACGGCGCTGACGCGAGAAAGGTAGGTGCCGGGTGGGGGGGGGGGCAAACTGGCTGCATTTAATGGGGCAAACATGAATCCAAGCTTATCAATCACATCTCCCCACCAGGGCCGCCATCAGGGGGTACACTTGTAAGGGACACAATGGTCTCCAGGGGCCTGGACGCCAACCTCCCCATTTTTTTTCCCGTCTGACCCCCCCCACCTTTTGCAACTCGCGGCAGGAGAGAAGACAAGACTTGACTTTGTTTTGTTCGTCAGCACCAACCCCGATGTCCCGCTTATCATCTTGCGGCGGGAAAGAGAAGAAATGACACTTTCGTTAACACAACCCCCCGCAGGAGGAAGGAGAGGGGAGGGGCCCCCCGGTTTTCTGCTCCAGGGGGGCCCTGCCTAAAGCTGTGTAAGGGGCCCCAAAATGTGTGATGGCTGCCCTGCTCCCCACCATTGTACTGAGCATCATCATCCTCTCACCGCCCTTGATAGGAGCTTCAGCTGACAGTGGGGTAGATTCAGAGAGCAATTACGCCGGCGTATCCATAGATACGCAGCGTAATTGCTAAGCTGCGCCGGCGTATCGACTTTCTGTATTCAGAAAGCTAGATACGCCGACATTAGCCTAAGATACGACTGGCATAAGTCTCTTACTCCGTCGTATCTTCGGGTGCATTCTGACGCTGGCCGCTAGGAGGCACTCCCGTAGTTTTCAGCGTAGAGTATGCAAATTACCTACTTACGTCGATTCACAAACGTACGTGCGCCCGGCGGTAGTTTTTTTCGTCGTTTGCGTAAGTCGTTTTCGTCGTAACGTTGATCCTGCTATCAGGAGGCGCAGACAATGTTAAGTATGGACGTCGTTCCCGCGTCGAAATTTGAATTATTTACGTCGTTTGCGTAAGTCGTTCGCGAATAGGGCTGGACGTAATTTACGTTCACGTCGAAACCAATACGTCGTTGCGCCGTACTTGGAAGCAATGCTCACTGGGATATGTACACGGACGGCGCAATCACGTCAGGTCATCACACATTAGCATAAAACACGCCCCCCTTCCACATTTGAATTACGCGCGCTTACGCCGGCCCCTTTTAGGCAACGCCGCCGCGACTTACGGAGCAAGTGCTTTGTGAATACAGCACTTGCTCCTGTAAGTTACGGCGGCGTAGCATAAATACGATACGCTGCGCCGCCGTATCATTGCGCGCCCGTACGTGAATCTACCCCAGTGTGCATATGGCTGCAGTCCTGGAGTAACTGCAGTCGTCACTGTACTTGATCTCATGATAAAGTGTGATTGATAAGCTCTGATTCATTTTTATCATAAAATAAAGGGTATTGCACCAGAGCATGTGCGTTCTTCTCTCTTACTGGTGTGACGCTAGGAAGATCTTCCTCACAAATATGTTGTGGGTTCAGATCCTGGGTTTCCTTTATTCTGGAATAGGGATGAGCCGAACCCCCCCCCCCCCCCGTTCGGTTCGCACCAGAACCTGCGAACACACCAAATGTTCGTGTGAACTTTAGAACCCCGTTAAAGTCTATGGGACTCGAACGTTTGAAATCTAAAGTGCTAATTTTAGGCTTATATCCAAGTTATTGCCCTAAAAAGTGTTTGGGGACCCGGGTCCTGCCCCAGGGGACATGTATCAATGCAAAAAAAAGTTTTAAAAACGGACGTTTTTTCGGGAGCAGTGATTTTAATAATGCTAAAAGTGAAAGAATAAAAGTGTAATATTACTTTTAATTTCGTACTTAGGGGTGTGTATAGTATGCCTGTGAAATAGCGCATGTTTCCCGTGCTTAGTTAAGCAAATGAGAGAATAGATGGACAGCCGCACTCCAAAAAGTCCTTTGAAAAAAGACGTGCTCTTTATTTTGAAAAGGAAAAAATGCACAGCATACAACAGCATACAGTGGGATGAACAGCTGACGCGTTTCGCATTAACGACTAATCCTTAGTCATAGTTTCCCGTGCTTAGTACTGTCCCTGCACAAAGTGTCATTTCTGAAGGAAACAATGAATTGTCGGCTCCCGGCAATAGAGAGAAAAAATAAGCGTGGGGGTCCCCCCAAATTCAATTACCAGGCCCTTCAGGTCTGGTATAGTTATTAACCACTTAACCCCCGGACCATATTGCTGCCCAAAGACCAGAGCACTTTTTGCGATTCGGGACTGCGCCGCTTTAACTGACAATTGCGCGGTCGTGCGACGTGGCTCCCAAACAAAATTGGCGTCCTTTTTTTCCCACAAATAGAGCTTTATTTTGGTGGTATTTGATCACCTCTGCGGTTTTTATTTTTTGCGCTATAAACAAAAATAGAGCGACAATTTTGAAAAAAATGAATATTTTTTACTTGTTGCTATAATAAATATCCCCAAAAAATATATAAAAAAAAAATGTTTTTCCTCAGTTTAGGCCGATACGTATTCTTCTACATATTTTTCGTAAAAAAAAATCGCAATAAGTGTTTATTGATTGGTTTGCGCAAAAGTTATAGCGTTTCCAAAATAGGGGGTATTTTTATGGTATTTTTATTAATATATTTTTTTACTAGTAATGGCGGCGATCAGCGTTTTTTTTTCGGTACTGCGACATTATGGCGGACACTTCGGACACTTTTGACACGTTTTTGGGACCATTGGCATTTTTATAGCGATCAGTGCTATAAAAATGCATTGGATTACTATAAAAATGCCACTGGCAGTGAAGGGGTTAACACTAGGGGGCGGGGAAGGGGTTAAGTATGTCCCTGGGTGTGTTCTTACTGTGGGGGGGGGGTGGACTCACTAGGGGAAACACTGATCCTCTGTTCATACATTGTATGAACCGAAGATCAGCATTTCCCCTGCTGACAGGACCGAGAGCTGTGTGTTTACACACACAGCTCCCGGTCCCCGCTCTGTAACGAGCAATCGCGTGTTCCCGGCGGCGATCGAGCCCGCCGGGCACACGCACGGGAGTCGGGGGCGAGCGGGGGCGCGTGCGCGCGCCCCCTAGTGGCGGCTCAAAGAGCCGCCGTATAGCTACGGGCTCTCGCCCAGGAGAGCCGACCTGCCGCCGTATAATGACGGTGCGCGGTTGGCTAGTGGTTAAAGGGAACCCCGCGGTCAATTTAAAAAAAAAATGACGTGGGGTTCCCCCCAAATATCCATTCCAGACCCTTCAGGTCTGTGTGGATTTTAAGTGGAACTCCACCCCAAATTAAAAAAAAAAAATGGCGTGGAGTTCCCCCAAAAATCCACACCAGACCCCTTATCTGAGCACGCAACCTGGCCAACCTGAGTGCCCCCCCCTCCTGAACCATACCAGGCCACATGCCCCCAACTATGATGTTGATGGGGACAAGGTCTTCATCCCCACAACACTTGCCCGGTGGTTGTGGGGGTCTGCAGGCGGGGGGTTTATCGGAATCTGGAAGACCCCTTTAAAAAAGGGGACCCCCAGATCCCGGCCCCCCCCTTATGTGAATTGGTAATGGGGTACATTGTACCTCTACCAATTCACTAAGGAAGTGTAAAGAATTGTAAAAACACACCGTGGAAAAAAGTCCTTTATTAAAAAAGAAAAAAAAAATCCAGCGGTGGTAATCCACTCTCGATCCCCGCTCCAACGTTGTCGGTATCCGGCGACGGGTGATCTCCTCTCTGCCGCGGTCCAGCGATGAGAAGATTTCTTCATCCAGGCCCGGGATCCAGAGCACACGCATCGCCGGCCACCTGTCTCCACCAGAGACAGCCCGGCGAATGACTCGGCTTTAGCCAGTGACAGCTCTTATATAGGTGAGGCGTCACGTGAGCCTAGGCTTCCCCAGTGACATAGAAATGCACATATCGTCCCGGTTTAACCACTTAAGGACCGCCTCCTGCACATATACATCAGCTGGGCACAGGCACGTACAGGTACGTCGCCTTTAAGAGCCCAGCTGTCGGTCACGGGTGCGCGCCTGCGACCCGGTCCAAAGCTCTGGGAGCACCGGAGGTCCAAAGCACCGGAGCTGAAGAACGTGGAGAGGTGAGCAGGGCCGGTGCAAGGATTTCTGCCTACACAAGCGAAGCTCCATTTTGGCGCCCCCCCCCCCCCCCCCAACGGCCACCCACCTCCCTTGCAAAAATGTTTCTTTCAATAATTTATATTAATATATAAAAAAACACACTAATTTGTGCTTTTGTTAAGTGCATTTTTATTAACGATTTAAAGCGGTGGTTCACCCTGCTGAACAACATTTCAGCATACAATTCGGCATCGTAGCGCGAGCTACAGTATGCCGGTCTTACATTTTTTATCCCCGTACTCACTGTTTAATCGTACCTAGACGATTCCGTCTGCCGCGGGGAATGGGCGTTCCTAGCAAGAGGGAGGGTGATTGACGGCCGACTCTGGCACGTCACGCTCCCCGAAGACAGCCGGAGTAGGTCTCGGCTCTTCACGGCGCCTGCGCACAGGCTATGCGCAGGCGCCGTTAAGAGCCAAGCCTATTACGGCTATTTCCGGAGAAGCGTGGCGCGCCAGAGCCGGCCGTCAATCACTTTCCGTCTGGATTGGAACGCCCATTCCCCGTGGGCAGTCGGAATCGTCTAGGTAGGATTAAACAGTGAGTACGGGGATAAAAAATGTAAGACCGGCATACTGTAGCTCGCGCTACGATGCCGAATTTTATGCTAGAATAAAAAATTTTTTTTTTTTTTTTTAATAGGGTGAACCCCCGCTTTAACAAAATAAGTTATACAGCTATAAAACAAATTTTTTACCAATAAGTGCAGGAAATAGTGCAAACAGACTTGTAAAAGTGCAGGAAATAGTAGTGCACACAAACAGTACAACACTAAAACGGCCTATTCAAGGCAAAAAATTACCATTATTGGTTAAAAGAAGAGCAATAAGTGCATATAAACATATTTTCAAACTATAATATCAGAACATGAGTTTTTTGAGAACATGAGATTTTTCAGGGTACTGTATCATTGTACAGTACACACAGTGTACTAAAAAGTGTAAAATAGAGCTGCCCTCACCTGGAGCAGCTATCTCTGGCACAGGTAAATAGTAGTCGATTTTAAGTGCGGTCTGACAACCGCATGCGGGGAAAAAAATGAGCCAACTAGAGTCAGCGTTCGGCTCATAGGTTTATATTATAAATGGGACCGCGTACGGTAGGGAATGCGGGAGTGCACGGTTAGGTCTCCCCCCAACGTATGCGATCACATATTGCCGAAATTGTAGTGTGAACCCAGCCTAAGCCTTTTTGTACGCCCGAAGAGCACTTTACATCCACTTTACATATGGGGTATTTCTATACTCATAAGAAATTGCTTAACAAAATATATATTTTTTTCTTCTTCTTTTACCTCTTGTGAAAATAAAAATTATGGGGCAACACCAGAATGTATGTGTAAAAATTTTAATTTTTCTTACACTAACATGCTGGTGTAGACCCCAACTTTACCTTTTCATAAGGGGTAAAAGGAGAAAATGCCCCCAAAGTTTGTAACACTTTCTCCTGTGTACGGAGATACCCCATATGTGGCCCTAAACTGTTACCTTGAAATACGACAGGGCTGACCACAGATAACACAGTGATAACTCTCCGAGTACAGATAATGTAGTAGATGTGACCTGCAGTCCTATGTAACACCACAGATAACACAGGTAGCATCTACTACATTATCTGTACTCTGAGGGTTATCACTGTGTTATCTCTGATGTTACATAGGACTGCAGGTCACATCTACTACATTATATTTATTTGTGTGTGAGAGTTCTGGTGGCCGGTGGTGGAGTGTGGAAGTCGACTTATCCATCCCCCCCCCCCCCGCTTCTATTATCCATCCCCCTGCTTCCATTATCCATCCCCCTGCTTCCATTATCCACCCCCCTGCTTCCATTATTTATCCCCCCTGCTTCCATTATCCACCCCCCTGCTTCCATTATCCATCCCCCTGCTTCCATTATCCATCCCCCCTGCTTCCATTATTTATCCCCCCTGCTTCCATTATCCACCCCCCTGCTTCCATTATCCATCCCCCTGCTTCCATTATCCATCCCCCCTGCTTCCATTATTTATCCCCCCTGCTTCCATTATCCACCCCCCTGCTTCCATTATCCATCCCCCTGCTTCCATTATCCATCCCCCCTGCTTCCATTATTTATCCCCCCTGCTTCCATTATCCACCCCCCTGCTTCCATTATCCATCCCCCTGCTTCCATTATCCATCCCCCCTGCTTCCATTATTTATCCCCCCTGCTTCCATTATCCACCCCCCTGCTTCCATTATTTATCCCCCCTGCTTCCATTATCCATCCCCCCTGCTTCCATTATCCATCCCCCTGCTTCCATTATCCATCCCCCCTGCTTCCATTATTTATCCCCCCTGCTTCCATTATCCACCCCCCTGCTTCCATTATTTATCCCCCATGCTTCCATTATCCATCCCCCCTGCTTCCATTATCCATCCCCCCTGCTTCCATTATCCATCCCCCCTGCTTCCATTATCCATCCCCCCTGCTTCCATTATCCATCCCCCCTGCTTCCATTATCCATCCCCCCTGCATCCATTATCCACCCCCCCTGCTTCCATATCACGTCGTAACTACTCCCTAGGATACGACGGATCACTGCCTACGGCGTGAACATAACCTACGCCCAGTCATATTCACGTCCAACGTAAACCACGTAAAATACGACGGCTGTGTTCCCTGGTGCAGCCCTTTGCATGGATGCTGCTTAGTAGGGTTGTCCCGATACCACTTTTTTGAGACTGAGTACAAGTACCGATACTTTTTTTCAAGTACTCGCCGATACCGAATACCGATACTTTTTTTTAATGTCATGTGACAGTATTTTTTTTTACACAATTCTTTTTTTTACTTTTTTTTTTACAGTGATTTTTTTTAGGGGGGGTAGTGGATTGTCAGTGTGTGTTTTTTTTCTATTATTATTATTATTATTATTATTATTATTTACATTTTATTTTTTTAATTATTTATTGCAATTTTTTTTTATTTTTTTTAATCAGCCCTGTTGGGGGGCTTTGGTGAGACATGGAGGGGGGACACAGATCACGGAGGGGGGAAGCAGCAGCACGGAGGGGGGGAGCAAAACAGAGGACGGCAGCGGCACAGAGGGGGAGAACAGAGGATGGCAGCGGCACGCAGGGGGAGAACAGAGGACGGCAGCGGCACAGAGGAGGAGAAAAAAGGATGGCAGCGGCACGGAGGGGGGGAACAAAGAACGGCAACGGGACGGAGGGGGGGAACAAAGGACGGCAGCGGCACGAAGGGGGGGAACAGAGGACGGCAGCGGCATGAAGGGGGGGAACAGAGGACGGCAGCGGCACGGAGGGGGGGAACAAAGTACGGCAGCGGCACGGAGGGGGAGAACAGAGGACGGCAGCGGCACGGAGGGGGAGAACAGAGGACGGCAGCGGCACGGAGGGGGAGAACAGAGGACGGCAGCGGCACGGAGGGGGAGAACAGAGGACGGCAGCGGCACGGAGGGGGAGAACAGAGGACGGCAGCGGCATGGAGGGGGAGAACAGAGGACAGCAGCGGCACGGAGGGGGAGAGCAGAGGACGGCAGCGGCACGGAGGGGGGGAACAAAGGACTGCAGCGGCACGGAGGGGGGGGGAACAAAGGACGGCAGCGGCACGGAGGGGGGGAACAAAGGACGGCAGCGGCACGGAGGGAGAGAACAGAGGACGGCAGCGGCACGAAGGGGGGGAACAGAGGACGGCAGCGGCACGGAGGGGGGGGAACAAAGGACGGCAGCGGCACGGAGGGGGGGAACAAAGGACGGCAGCGGCACGGAGGGGGGGAACAAAGGACGGCAGCGGCACGGAGGGGGGGAACAGAGGACGGGAGCAGCAAGGAGGGGGAACAAAGGACGGCAGCGGCGCGGAGGGGGAGAACAAAGGACGCCAGCGGCACGGAGGGGGTGAACAGAGGACGGCAGCGACACGGAGGGGGAGAACAAAGGACGGGAGCGGCAAGGAGGGGGAACAAAGGACCGCAGCGGCGCGGAGGGGGGGAACAGAGGACGGCAGCAGCACGGAGGGGGAGAACAAATGACGGCAGCGGCACGGAGGAGGGGAACAAAGGACGGCAGCGGCATGGAGGGGGAGAACAGAGGACGGCAGCGGCACGGAGGGGGAGAACAAATGACGGCAGCGACACGGAGGGGGGGAACAGAGGACGCTACAAGTACTCAGGGAAATGCTTGGTATCGGTCCCGATACCGATACTAGTATCGGGACAACCCTACTGCTGAATTACACCTCCTTTATGGGGCATAACTTTACGCCGGACGTATGACTTTACGCACACTGCGTCGGACGGACGTACGTTCGCGAATCGCCGTATCTCCCTCATTTGCATATGTGAATAGAAAATCAACGGGTGCGCCAAATACGACCAGCGTAAATATGCGCCCACTCTACGCCAGCGTAGGAAAGTTACGCCGGTCGGATGAAGCCTATTTTCAGGCGTATCTTCGTTTCTGAGTCCGGCGCACAGATACGATGGCGTATATTTACACTTACGCGGCGTATCTGTAGATACGTCGGCGCAAGTGCTTTGTGAATCCGGGCCAATGTTTTTTTACTCACAATTTAGATTTCATACATTGGTAAATAACAGTGGCGGCTGGTGCTCAAAATTTTTGGGGGGGCGCAAACGAAAAAATAAATTGCAGCCTCACTGTGCCCATCAAATGCAGCCACTGTGCCATCAATTGTCACCACTGTGCCCATCAATTGTCACCACTGTGCCATCAATTGTCACCACTGTGCCCTTTAATTGTCACCGCTGTGCCCTTTATTTGTCACCACTGTGCCCTTTAATTGTCACCACTGTGCCCTTTAATTGTCACCGCTGTGCCCTTTATTTGTCACCACTGTGCCCTTTAATTGTCACCGCTGTGCTCTTTAATTGTCGCCGCTGTGCCCTTTAATTGTCGCCGCTATGCCCATCAATTGTCACCACTGTGCCATGCCATCAAGCGCAGCCACTGTGCCATCAATTGTCACCACTGTGCCATGCCATCAAACGCAGCCACTGTGCCATCAATTGTCACCACTGTGCCCTTTAATTGTCACCACTGTGCCCTTTAATTGTCACTGCTGTGCCCTTTATTTGTCACCACTGTGCCCTTTAATTGTCGCCGCTGTGCACATTGATGTCGCCGCTGTGCCCTGTAAAGTGCCCCTTCCCCCCCCGCCCGGCACTTACCTTTACTGGAGTCAGACATCCACATCCCTCGATGTCTTCTACCGCCCTTCGACAGGCGTCTCAGCCAATCAGGTTACCGGCAGCCAGAATCGATCAATCTGATTGGTTGAGACGCCTGTCAGTCTTATCCAAGGAGCGCATCCCTAGTGCGTTCCTTGTATAAGCTTCCGGGGACCCGAGGGCTGTACTTGGCTCTGATAGGCATTTCCGTACAGCCAACCAGCTGCCGTTATTCAGATGGCCGGACATGAGCGCCGACCATCTGAATAAAACAGCGGCAGCGGCGACAATAACATAGATTATTCGTGCAATGCATGAATCTATGTTATTAGACTCCAGTGGCGGTGAGAGCCGGAGGGGGCGGCGCTCCAGCGCCCTCTATGGACGAACCGCCACTGGTAGATAATGAGTGACACGAAGAAATGGATGATGACAATGGTGTGTATTGCTCCGGCAATGAGAGCCGAAATGTACCCATCCCCCCACCATACATTATAACCCGGATCTGGAGCACCAATGACAATTCCGAGAGTCGCATCATTTTCATTCTTTATTTTACTCCTTTATGTGACATTTCATAGAGAACCTTCCATAGAATTCTCTTCTCTTCACTGGAGGACCGCCCACTATGGTAGGCCCGCAACGGGACTATTACGGCCTGGAAGGCGTGGTCTGCCACGGGGTCTACCAGCGCGTCTCACCCTTGAAATCTGAAAGAGAAAGTGAGATTTCCCAATAATTACATTAGAAATCGAATTTACATTCAGTGTCACATTTATCCCTTTCTTCGACCGCTATCGGGGGTTAAAAGCGACTTGTTGGTATATTCTAATCAGTAGATTTGCAGCATTGGTATTGTGTATTCAATTACCATTTTTTATGCAATTCATTTATAATATTTCAACATATGTGGTAATATTTTGGAGAATATTTTTTGGGGTATTTATAGATTTATTGCACTGGGATTGTGTATTCAATTATCACTTTTTTTATATAATTTATTTAAAATATGTTTCTGCACATGGTTAACCACTTCAATACCAGCCGCCGTCATATGACGTCCTGGGCTTTGTGGGGGGATATCTGAATGATGGGGGCAGCTAGAGGCATCATCCAGATATCTATCTCTTGTGCCGGCGATTCTGCACAACGTAAGAACGATCATAGCGGCGGTTCCGCCGCTAGATCGTTCTTACAGGCGGCGGGAGGGGACATCCCCCCCTCCCGCCGCCATCCGGTGCTTCTCCGGGCTCTCCCGTGCCATCGGGGGCCCGGAGAACGAATCGTCCGGCGCTGGCAGGAAGTATAGAGATGACTGGTGACCAGATGGTCACCAGTCATCTCTATGACCGTCGGAGGACCCGGGCGCGATGTGATGACGTCATGCCCGGGTCCCGTAAGTAAACAAAGCCGCGATTGCGGCTGTAAGCCACAGTATTCATGAGATCGGTGAAATTTTTTTCACCGATCTCATGGTTTCCAGCCTGGAGGAGAGATGTGGGGGGAGGGGAAGGTCTTATTGACCCCGCCTCTCTCCATAAAGAGGACCTGTCACACACTATTCCTATTACAAGGGATGTTTACATTCCTTGTAATAGGAATAAAAGTAATAAAAAAATAAAAAATAAATAAAAAAAGTGTAAAAAAATAAATAAATATGTAAAATAAATAAATAATAATAATAAAAAAAAAAAAATTATAACGCCCCTGTCCCCGGTAGCTCGCGCGCAGAAGCGAACGCACACGCAAGTCCCGCCGACATATGTAAACGCCGTTTAAACCACACATGTGAGGTATTGCCGCGTGCGTTAGAGTGCGAGCAACAATTCTAGCACTAGATCTCCTCTGTAAATCTAAACTGGTAACCAGTAAAAAAATTCAAAGCGTTGCCTATGGAGATTTTTAAGTACCGAAGTTTGGCGCCATTCCATGAGTGTGCGCAATTTTAAAGCGTGACATGTTAGGTATCTATTTACTCGGTGTAACCTAATCTTTCATATTTTACAAAAAAAATTGGGCTACCGTTACTGTTTTGTTATTTTTTTAATTCATGAAACAATTTTTTTCCCCCAAAAAAGGCGTTTGAAAAATAATTGCGCAAATACCGTACAAGATAAAACGTTGAAATGACCGTTGTTTTATTCCCTAGGGTGTCTGCTAAAAAAACATATATAATGTTTGGGGGTACTGCGTAATTTTCTAGCAAAAAAACGATGTACATGTAGGGGAGAAGTGCCAGAATAGGCCTGGTATGGAGGTGTGTATAACAGCCCTGTATGGAAGAGGTTAAAGGGTAGTGCAACACCATCAGGGAAGGGCTGGCAGCCTTAGGCCTGGGGGGCAAGTTCAGTCAAGTGGCCATTGAACTGCCAAATCAGCTCACCATCTATGGTCCGTCTGGTTTTTCAATGCAGCCTCACCAGTGCAGCCAACTCCAGTGCCCATCAATGCAGCCTGATCGATCACTGGGGCAGGTTACATGGGGTGTATGGGGGGTCAGCTATGGGTTTCAGGATCTCACCCCAGTGATCTCAGCAGGTCCTTGCATGCTACAGCCTCCTGGGGGGGGGGGGTAATGCTCCTGGCCCTGGGGTCAAGTTACAGCCAGCACCCAGCCCTGCGTGGAGTTGTAGTTTCCTCTGCGCTGCTCTGTTTTCCACCCACCGGGAGCTTGAGCGTGGACTACAACTCCCGGAATGCAACAGCTAGTGGTCGGCTGCCGCGGCCATGCCCCCGGCCCAACTTCCTAGACCAGAATAAAAAAAATGGTAGCGGGCAGCGGCCATTTTGAACATAAGTCAGGGCGGCCTGGGAGGCAATTGCCACCCTGCCCCCTGGCCCAGCCCTCCCCTGAACACCATTAATCTGTATATATTAAGTTGTGGAATGTGGGAACATATTTGATTGTGAGCAGCAACTTGAAGTCTTTATAATATTAGGAGTTGGTGGCAGTGCCATGAGTAGAATGCATGGGCATGTTGCTTTCTTTATCCTTTACTTCCCTGTTTCATGCCCAAGATCACACTTTCTTCACTCCTGCACTCAGTGGCCCGGATTCAGAGAGCAATTGCGCCTGCGTAACCATAGTTACGCAGCGCAATTGCTGACTTGCTCCGGCGTTACGAATGCTCCTGATTCAGGAACATCGTAACGCCGACTGCAGCCTAAAATCTGCGCGGCATAAGGCTCAGATTTTAGGCTGCATTCTTGCGATGGCCGCTAGGGGGCGCTCCCGTTGTGCTCAGTGTATAGTATGCAAATTGCATACTAACACCGATTCACAATGTTGCGCGGGCCCTGCGTACGCAAGTTACGGAGTTTCCGTACGGCGTCTTTAGCGTAAGGCTGCCCCTTCTTATAGTAGGGGCAGCCAATGCTAAAGTATACCCGCCGTTCCCGCGTCGCGAAATTTGAATTTCACGTCGTTTGCGTAAGTGATTCGTGAATGGCGCTGGACGCCATTCACGTTCACTTTGAAGCAAATGACGTCCTTGCGACGTCATTTGCCGCAATGCACGTCGGGAAAGTTTCCCGACGGCGCATGCGCTTTACGATCGGCGCGGGAACGCGCCTAATTTAAATGATTCCCGCCCCCTGCGGGATCATTTAAATTGCGCGCGCTTACGCCGGGCAATTTTGCCGGCGCGCCCTCGCAATTTACGGAGCTACTGCTCCGTGAATCGAGGGCAGCCGCGCAAATTTGCGGGGGCGCAGGGCAAAATCGTTGCCCTGTGCCTCCGTAATTTATGCGCAATTCTTACTGAATCTGGGCCAGTGTCCTTTGAGCCAGCAGCATCATCCTCACCACACACATATGAGACCCTAGCCTCAGCTCCCGCCCAGCAGGAGGGACATATAGAAATACAATGGGGTAGATTCAGAGAGAATTTACGCCGGCGTATCCATAGATACGCCGCGCAAATTCAAATCTGCGCCGGCGTATCTATTTTCTGTATTCAGAAAGCAAGATACGCCGACATTAGCCTAAGATACGACTGGCATACGTCTCTTACGCCGTCGTATCTTAGGGTGCATTCTCACGCTGGCCGCTAGGTGGCGCTCCCGTCGTTTTCGGCGCAGAGTATGCAAATAACCTAGTTACGCCGATTCACAAACGTACGTGCGCCCGGCGGTAGTTTTTTTTTACATCGTTTGCGTTAAGGCTTTTTCGGCGTAACGTTGCTCCTGCTATTAGGAGGCGCAGCCAATGTTAAGTATGGACGTCGTTCCCGCTTCGAAATTTGAATTTTTTACGTCGTTTGCGTAAGTCGTTCGCGAATAGGGCTGGCCGTTCACGTCGAAAACCAATACGTCGTTGCGACGTCATTTGAAGCAATGCACACTGGGATATGTACACGGACGGCGCATGCACCGTTCGTAAATCACGGCAAACACGTCAGGTCATCACATATTAGCATAAAACACGCCCCCCTTCCACATTTGAATTACGCGGGCTTACGCCGGCCCCATTTACGCTACGCCGCCGCAACTTACGCAGCAAGTGCTTTGCGAATACTGCACTTGCTCCTGTAAGTTGCGTCGGCGTAGCGTAAATACAATACGCTGCACCGCCGTAACTAGGCGCGCAGGTACCTGAATCTACCCCAATATCTTTCCACACAGAGCCCCACTGCTGAGGCAGAAGTTCCCCGGCCACACTCCCTATATGGGAGGGGTTAGCAAGGGAGCGTCTGAAAAGTTCAGTATACTGTTCAGTCAGCACTGCGAGAGCTGCTGCAGTATGAAGCTTCTCAGCCACAACAATTCTACACCTTTTTACGATTCCAGGGGGGGGGGGGGTCAATTGACCCCCCTTGCCCTATGGAGCGGACGCTCATGCCTGTGTATGTAATGATTTGTACTGCGGAGGAACAGTAAAGTGCAATCACTGTGCAGCACTACAAAGCAGGAAACGGAGGCTCCTCCCATCTACACCATTCATTATCATCACTACCCATACATAGAGGGAGGAGCCGAGTCCTCCAGCAGAGCAGAGTATTTCAGGAGAGGAGAGTTATAGAGGGAGGAGCAGAGTCCTCCAGCAGAGCAGAGTATCTCAGGAGAGGAGAGTTATAGAAGGAGGAGCAGAGTCCTCCAGCAGAGCAGAGTATTTCAGGAGAGGAGAGTTATAGAGGGAGGAGCAGAGTCCTCCAGCAGAGCAGAGTATCTCAGGAGAGGAGAGTTATAGAAGGAGGAGCAGAGTCCTCCAGCAGAGCAGCGTATTTCAGGAGAGGAGAGTTATAGAGGAAGGAGCAGAGTCCTCCAGCAGGGGGTGAGGATGGATTTTGTGTCGGTCACTTACCTTGGTTATGATGTCACACTGCAGGTTCTCTTTGCCGGGTGCAGTCAGGTTCAGATCACAGATTTTGACTTCCTGCGGATTCAGATAAAATAACAGCTGAATGTCTCTCACCTATACCATAGCGCTCATCTCCTGAGACCGACACTCCAAATGATCTGCTGTGTGTATCAGGGCCGGCCTTAGGTGTTCAGGCGCCCTGTGCGAGCTAATTCTGTGGCGCCCCCCGCGAACCAATTGCCTTTAGAAGTCCCCTAATCAGTAAATAGAGCCCACCTGTGTGTCATGTAATCTCAGTATAAATACAGCTGTTTGCGTTCGGCTTTTTCCGGCGTAAAGTTACCCCTGCTATATGAGGCGTAAGTGCGGCGTATCCTATGTTAAGTATGGGCGTCATTCCCGCATAGAATTTTGAAAATCTTACGTCGTTTGCGTAAGTCGTTCGCGAATACGGCTGGACGTAATTTACGTTCACGTCGAAACCAATGACGTCCTTGCGACGTCATTTAGAGCAATGCACGCTGGGATATTTTACGGACGGCGCATGCGCCGTTCAAATAAAACGTAAAAAAAACCGCGGGGTCAAGACAAATTTAAATACTACACGCCCCCAACATCCCCCCATTTGTATTACGCGGCCTTACGCCGCAACACATACGTTACGCCGCCGTAAATATGGGCGCAAGTTCTTTCTGAATACAGAACTAAGCGCCCAAAGTTACAGCGTCTTAACGTATCGGAGATACGTTACGCTGGCCGGACAGATACGCTCAGTTATCTGAATCCAGCCCTATGTGTGGGGGAAACTAACACTGCACATCACCCTAAACACACCATCCCCACCGTGAAACATGGTGGCGCCATACAAATGCCCCCCCAACACTTTTCACATATTTATTTGTATAATTTTCCTTCCACTTCACAATGATGTGACACTGTTAGGTAGATTCAGTAAGAGTTAGGCCTGCGTATCAGTAGATAAGCCAGCCTAACTCAGAATCTGCGCCGACTTATGTTTAAGTGTATTCTCAAACAGAGATACGCTTAAACATATCTAAGATACGACGGCTTGCGCCGTCCTATCTTAGGTTGCAATATTTCGGATGGCCGCTAGGTGGCGCTTCCATTGCAGTCGGCGTAGAATATGTAAATGAGGAGATACGCCGATTCACGAACGAACGTACGCCCGGCCGACGCAGTACTTTTACGCCGTTTACGTAAGAGATAGGCCGCCTAAAGTTAGAGCTAGGCCATAGTGGAATAGTAATGTCAAGTATGGCCGCCGTTCCCGCGTCAAAATTCAAAATTTTTACGTCGTTTGCGTAAGTCGTCCGCGAATAGCGATTTACGTCGTTTACGTCCACGTCGAAATCAATAGGCCCGCACGGCGTACTTAGCTGCAATGCACACTGGGAAATGTAGGCGCCCGGCGCATGCGCAGTAATGAAAATACGTCATAAACACGCTAAGCCGCCGCAAGTTAAGGCCATTGTACCTGAATCTACCTATTTGTGTCTCTCACATAAAATCCCAATAAAATACATTTACGTTTTTGGATGTAACATGAGAAAATGTGGAACATTTCAAGGGGTATGAATACTTTTTCCAAGGCCCTGTATGTGCTCCCAGCACAGCGATGTCACACACATCAGAGATACAAAGTGATAATCTTGTTACATTGTATTATTCTGTATCATTCATCATCAGAGGAGGGACCTTTCCTCTCCATCTTCCTCTCCGTCATAAACAAAGACTTCACATTTCACATGAAATCCTCTCAGATAAAACTCACCCCATCCACTTTATATTCACACCGCGCCGCCGCGTCCCCTCCCCCCGACTTCACACACCGCGTCTCCATTATTCCAAATCTCAGGATCTCGTCCTTTCTTTCCTCCTGGAAGAAGATTGGGAAGACGGAAGGATGCAGATAAACTTTTCAGACATTGTCACCTCTAAGTGATCCGAGAATATTGTCAATTTTTGATCAATAAATAATAAGGACTAGATTCAACAAGCCCGCCGTAAGTTTGTGCGGGCGTAGAGTATCCTATTTTTGCCACGCCTCCACACAGGGCAGCCATCAGGAATTATGGGGCCCCTTACACAGCTTCAGGCATGGGTCCCCTGGAGCAGAGAACCGGGGGGGGGGGGGGGGGGTGCTGCCGCCTGAAATTGAGAAGGGGGGGCTACTGCGAATTGAGAAGCAGGGGGGGGCCCTTCACAAAAAAAGGAAGAAATAAAGAAAAATATATATAAAGAAGGGGGTAGCCATCCGGGGCCTTGGGGACCTCTGGGCCCTTTAATAAAAAATAAATTACAAAAAAGGGGGGTTGCCATCCAGGACCTCTGGGCCCTCTAATAATAATAATAATAATAATAATAATAATAAAAAGAAACCTCTGGGCCCTTTATTAAAAAAAATAATAATAAAATAAAAAAATATAAACATTTATAAAGAAAAAAAAAGGGGGAGGGGGTTGCCATCCAATGCTTTCGACGTGACCTTGGGGCCTTTAATAAAAACATAAAAAATAAATATATATATATATATATAAACAAAAATAAAAAAATAAACATTTATAACAAATAAAAAAAGGGGGTTTGCCACATGGGGCCCTGGGGACCTCTGAGCCCTTTAATAATAATAATAAAAAAAAAATATATATATATATATATATATATATATATATATATATATATATATATATATATATATAAAAAAGAAGAAATACAATAATATAATTTTTTTTATATAAAAAAAGGGGGGTTGCCATCCGGGGCCCTGGGGACCTCTGGGACCTTTAATAATAATAATAATAATAATAATAAATATATATACATATATATATGTATATATATATATATATGTATATATATATATATATATATATATATATATATATATATATATATTTATATATATATATATATAAAATAAATAAAAAAATATATAAAATAAATATATTTTTTTATAAAAAAAGGGGGGGGGGGTTGTCATCCGGGGCCCTGGGGATCTCCGGGCCCCCTGTACCCCTAAAAAAAAATTGGCCCTTTAATAAAAAATAAAATAAGAATATATTAGAAAAAAAATAATATTTTTTTTTATAAAAAATAAATAAAAAAAAGGGGGGGGGGGTTTCCATCCGGGGCCCTGGGGGCCTGCGCCGTTCGTGAAAGAATCCCAGTGCACATGCTCGAAATTCTGCCGCAAATCGTCAATGCTTTCGACGTGGACGTAATTTACGCAAAGCCCTATTCGCGAACGACTTACGCAAATGACCTAAATATTTCAAAATTCAACGTGGGAACGACGTCCATACTTAACATTGCGTACGCCTCATATCAGCAGGAGTAACCTTACGCCGGAAAAAGCCTAACGTAAACGACGTAAAAAAAAATGCGCCGGGCGCACGTACGTTTCTGAATCGGCGTATCCAGGTCATTTGCATATTCTACGCTGAAATCG
This sequence comes from Rana temporaria, assembly GCF_905171775.1. Lineage (NCBI taxonomy): Eukaryota > Metazoa > Chordata > Amphibia > Anura > Ranidae > Rana > Rana temporaria. The sequence goes on along the minus strand of NC_053493.1, from coordinate 420,318,288 downwards.
ACGGCGGCGCCACCTAGCGGCCAGCGTAAATATGCATCCTAAGATATGACGGCGTAAGAGACTTACGCCAGTCGGATCTTAGCCTAATTTCGGCGTATCTTGCTTTATGAATACAGAAAGAAGATACGCCGGCGCAGATTTGAATTTAAGCGGCGTATCTATGGATATGCCGGCGTAAATTCTCTCTGAATCTAGCCCAAAGTCTTTAGATGTGACTTGTAATGTAAATGTAACAATTCCTGATTCCTCGGGTGACATTAAAGTGGACCTGTCATCAACCAATCATCACATTTCCCTCCATTACCAAATCATATTATTATTTATTATCATTAATAAATCTCTTCCAGCCTGAGCAGTCCTGATCACACGATGGACAGTTGGATAAATAGCTCTATATTTAGGATGTATCCCGTCTATAAACCAGAGGCTCTGGATGGACAGTTGGATAAATAGTTGTATTTTTTCTGAATATTTTTAAGGAATTGACACATTATTACAATTATATTCATATTGAAAAATCCTTGAAAGAATACAAATGCCCTTGAAGCCCCCGCCCCTCCCCCATGTGTTGCCCTTGAAGCCCCCGTCCCTCCCCCATGTGTTGCCCTTGAAGCCCCCGTCCCTTCCCCATGTGTTGCCCTTGAAGCCCCCGTCTCTCCCCCATGTGTTGCCCGTGAAGCCCCCATCCCTCCCCCATGTGTTGCCCTTGAAGCCCCCGTCCCTCCCCCATGTGTTGCCCTTGAAGCCCCCGTCCCTCCCCCATGTGTTGCCCTTGAAGCCCCCGTCCCTCCCCCATGTGTTGCCCTTGAAGCCCCCGTCCCTTCCCCATGTGTTGCCCTTGAAGCCCCCGTCCCTCCCCCATGTGTTGCCCTTGAAGCCCCCGTCCCTCCCCCATGTGTTGCCCTTGAAGCCCCCATCCAATGTGTTGCCCTTGAAGCCCCCATCCCTCCCCCATGTGTTGCCCTTGAAGCCCCCATCCCTCCCCCATGTGTTGCCCTTGAAGCCCCCATTCCTCCCCCATGTGTTGCCCTTGAAGCCCCCATCCAATGTGTTGCCCCTGAAGCCCCCGTGCCTCCCCCATGTGTTGCCCTTGAAGCCCCCGCCCCCCCCATGTATTGCCCTGTACTCCACCTGCACAGGTATGGCTGGAAGGTCCTCGAGGGGTTTATAGAAATAGAGGACATCCTCTCTCTGGTTGTAGAGATCCAGGGCCTCTCTGATCCGTTCTTCCTGATCTGGAGACTGAGAGCGAGCGACCTCCAATGTGACTGTGCAGAGCCACACCACACACTGCCAGACCTTCATCTTGTGTCCTCCGTAATGGCGATTTATGTGTCCGGTTCTATTTATCTCCCGCACCTCCATCTTCCTCTTTCTTTACAAGTCTTGTGGAATCTTTTTTTCCGTTTTATTGCTCCATTGAGAACACGACAAACATCTTTCACAACACTTTGTTCCTAAAAGTAAAAATACTTCCCTTCATTTAAAATAGTTGTAAACCCTTTACAGCCACTTTGGTCTACAGGTGAGTCTATAATAAGCCTTACCTGTAGGTTTCGTGAATTTCTCCTAAACTTGCCCAGTTTGGGAGATAGTCACTGTGGGCTGGATTCAGGTAGATTTGCGCTTTTTTTACGGAGGCGCAGGGCAACGTTTTTGCCCTGCGCCCCCGCAAATTTACTGCGCTGCCCTTGATTCACGGAGCAGTAGCTCCGTAAATTGCGTGGGCACGCCGGCAAAATGCCCGGCATATCCCGTAGGGGGCGGGAATCATTTAAATTAGGCGCGTTCCCGCGCCGATCGTAGAGCGCATGCTCCGTCGGGAAACTTTCCCGACGTGCATTGCGGCAAATGATGTTGCAAGGACGTCATTTGCTTCAAAGTGAACGTGAATGGCGTCCAGCGCCATTCACGAATCACTTACGCAAACTACGTAAATTTGAAATTTCGCGACGCGGGAACGACGGGTATACGTAACATTGGCTGCCCCTGCTAATAGCAGGGGCAGCCTTACGCGAAAACCGCCATACGGAAACGACGTAAACTGCGTACGCAGGGCTCGCGTAACGTTGTGAATCGGCGTTAGTATGCAATTTGCATACTATACGCTGAGCACAACGGGAATGCCACCTAGCGGCCATCGCAAGAATGCAGCCTAAGATATGAGCCTTATGCCGCGCATATCTTAGGCTGCAGTCGGCGTAACGAGGTTCCTGAATCAGGAGCATTCGTTACGCCGGGGCAAGTAAGCAATTGCGCTGTGTAACTATGGTTACACAGGCGCAATTGCTTCTTGAATCCAGCCCAGTATACGTACGTCTCGACGTCATCGGCACATGAGCGTTGAAGAAAAGGCTCGTACTCGCCGTTTCTTTACCTGCCATGCCGTTACCGGCGGCTCCCGGGAGCCGTGATTAAGCGCTGATCTGTAGGAAGTAGATTGACATATGAGAAGTCACTCTTTCTCCTTTTTAGGGAGTAATATTTGTTCAGGTGTGCCCGAGGGGCTGAGAGTGTCCTTGGGGTTGAGCAGCAGGACATAGAACCTAAAATGATCAAACGGCTCCTATGGGGGTGGCGTCACAAGTGGGGGCTCGTCCGGGATACCGATACAAAATCTCCAACACGGCACCCAAGATGGACCCTGCGACTGCGATCTAATGATGTGAAGAAGAAAATGGCGGCTGCGAGTCAAGTGTGGTAATCAAATTTCCTGGGAGGTCTGGACTGAAGAGAAGATCAGTCAAGCGGTGAAGACATTGGTCGCAGACAAGATGGCGTGGGCGACCGATGTTGGACCAGATCAGTGGCGGCTGGTGCGCAAATTTTTTTTTGGGGGGGGGGGGGGGCACAAACGAAAAAAATAAAAAAATTGCAGCCTCACTGTGCCCATCAAATGCAGCCACTGTGCCATCAATTGTCACCACTGTGCCATGCCATCAAACGCAGCCACTGTGCCCCTCAATTGTCGCCACTGTGCCATGCCATCAAACGCAGTCACTGTGCCATCAATTGTCACCACTGTGCCATGCCATCAAACGCAGCCACTGTGCCATCAATTGTCACCACTGTGCCATGCCATCAAACGCAGCCACTGTGCCATCAATTATCACCACTGTGCCATGCCATCAAACACAGCCACTGTGCCATGAAATGAAATGCAGTCACTGTGCCATGCCATCAAACACAGTCACTGTGCCATCAATTGTCACCACTGTTCCATGCCATCAAATGCAGCCACTGTGGCATCAATTGTCACCACTGTGTCATGCCATCAAACGCAGTCACTATGCCATCAATTCACACTACTGTGCAATGCCATCAAACGCAGCCACTGTGCCATCAATTGTCACCACTGTTCCATGCCATCAAACGCAGTCACTATGCCATCAATTATCACCACTGTGCCATGCCATCAATCGCAGCAACTGTGCCATCAATTGTCACCACTGTGCCATGCCATCAAACGCAGCCACTGTGCCATGAAATGAAATGCAGTCACTGTGCCATGCCATCAAACACAGTCACTGTGCCATCAATTGTCACCACTGTTCCATGCCATCAAATGCAGCCACTGCGGCATCAATTGTCACCATTGTGCCATGCCATCAAACGCAGTCACTATGCCATCAATTATCACCACTGTGCCATGCCATCAATCGCAGCAACTGTGCCATCAATTGTCACCACTGTGCCATGCCATCAAACGCAGCCACTGTGCCATGAAATGAAATGCAGTCACTGTGCCATGCCATCAAACACAGTCACTGTGCCATCAATTGTCACCACTGTTCCATGCCATCAAATGCAGCCACTGCGGCATCAATTGTCACCACTGTGCCATGCCATCAAACGCAGCCACTGTGCCATCAATTATCACCACTGTGCCATGCCATCAAACGCAGCCACTGTGCCATCAATTGTCACCATTGTGCCATGCCATCAAACGCAGTCACTATGCCATCAATTCAGACTACTGTGCCATGCCATCAAACGCAGTCACTGTGCCATGCCATCAAACGCAGCCACTGTGCCATGCCATCAAATGCAGTCACTGTGCCATGTCATCAAACACAGCCACTGTGCCATCAATTGTCACCACTGTGCCATGCCATCAAACACAGCCACTGTGCCATCAATTGTCACCACTGTGCCATGCCATCAAACGCAGCCACTGTGCCCCTCAATTGTCGCCACTGTGCCAATTGTCACCACTGTGCCCTTTAATTGTCGCCACTGTGCCCATTGTTGCCACTGTGCATGTCACTGTGCCCTTTAATTGTTGCCACTGTGCCCATTGTCGCCACTGATCCCTTTGTCACCACTGTACCCATTGTCGCCTCTGTGCCCATTGTCGCTGCTGTGCCCTGTAAAATCCCCCCCCCCCCGCCCGGCACTTACCTTTCTCCTTCCACGTCCCTCGATGTCTTCTCCCGCCCTCGATGACGCCTCAGCCAATCAGGTTACCGATAATTACCTAGATACGCCGATTCATAAATGTACGTGCCCCCCGCGGTAGTTTTTTACGTCGTTTGTGTTAAGTCGTTTTCGGCGTAACGTTGCTCCTGCTATTAGGTGGCGCAGCCAATGTTAAGTATGGACGTCGTTCCCGCTTCGAAATTTGAATTGTTTGCGTAAGTCGTTCGCGAATAGGGCTGGACGTAATTTACGTTCACGTCGAAACCAATGACGTTGTTGCGGCGTACTTGAGAGCAATGCACACTGGGATATGTACACGGACGGCGCAAATGCGCCGTTTTCGTAAAACACGTCAATCACGTTGGGTCATCAGACATTAGCATAAAACACGCCCCCCCTTCCACATTTGAGTTACACCGGCCCCATTTACGCTACGCCGCCGCAACTTACGGAGCAAGTGCTTTGTGAATACTGGCCCAGATTCAAGAAGCAATTGCGCCTGTGTAACCATAGGTTACACAGCGCAATTGCTTACTTGCTCCGGCGTAACGAGTGCTCCTGATTCAGGAACCTCGTATCTTAGGCTGCATTCTTGCGATGGCCGCTAGGTGGCGTTCCCGTTGTGCTCAGCGTATAGTATGCAAATTGCATACTAACACCGATTCACAACGTTGCGCGAGCCCTGCGTACGCAAGTTACGTCGTTTCCGTACGGCGTCTTTAGCGTAAGGCTGCCCCTTCTAATAGCAGGGGCAGCCAATGCTAAAGTATACCCGTCGTTCCCGCGTCGCGAAATTTGAATTTCACGTCGTTTGCGTAAGTGATTCGTGAATGGCGCTGGACGCCATTCACGTTCACTTGGAAGCAAATGACGTCCTTGTGACGTCATTTGCCGCAATGCACGTCGCGGAAAGTTTCCCGACGAAGCATGCGCTCTACGCTCGGCGCGGGAACGCGCCTAATTTAAATGATTCCCGCCCCCCTGCGGGATCATTTAAATTGCGCGCGCTTACGCCGGGCAATTTTGCCGGCGCGCCCTCGCAATTTACGGAGCTACTGCTCCGTGAATCGAGGGCAGCGGCGCAAATTTGCGGGGGCGCAGGGCAAAATCGTTGCTCTGTGCCTCCGTAATTTATGCGCAAATCTTACTGAATCCGGGCCACTGCACTTGCTCCTGTAAGTTGCGTCGGCGTGGCGTAAATACGATACGCTGCGCCGCCGTAACTAGGCGCCCAGGTACCTGAATCTACCCCAATGGTGTGTATTGCTCCGGCAATGAGAACCGAAATGTACCCATCCCCCCACCATACATTATAACCCGGATCTGGAGCGCCAATGACAATCCCGAGAGTCGCGTCATTTTCATTCTTTATTTTTCTCCTTTATGTGACATTTCATAGAGAATCTTCCATAGAATTCATTTCTCTTCACTGAAGGACCGCCCACTATTTTGTGTAACCAATACCGCTGTTAGAGCCGGGGCGGCGTGGATTCCCGGGACGTCTCCTCCTTGAAATCTGAAGGAGAAAGTGAGATTTCCCAATAATTACATCAGAAGTCTGATTTACATTCAGGGGGGAGGAGCAGAGTCCTCCAGCAGTGCAGAGTATATCAGGAGAGGAGAGTTATAGAGGGAGGAGCAGAGTCCTCCAGCAGAGTATATCAGGAGAGGAGAGTTATAGAGGAAGGAGCCGAGTCCTCCAGCAGTGCAGAGTATATCAGGAGAGGAGAGTTATAGAGGGAGGAGCAGAGTCCTCCAGCAGAGTATATCAGGAGAGGAGAGTTATAGAGGAAGGAGCAGAGTCCTCCAGCAGTGCAGAGTATTTCAGGAGAGGAGAGTTATAGAGGAAGGAGCAGAGTCCTCCAGCAGAGCAGAGTATTTCAGGAGAGGAGAGTTATAGAGGAAGGAGCCGAGTCCTCCAGCAGTGCAGAGTATATCAGGAGAGGAGAGTTATAGAGGGAGGAGCAGAGTCCTCCAGCAGAGTATATCAGGAGAGGAGAGTTATAGAGGAAGGAGCAGAGTCCTCCAGCAGTGCAGAGTATTTCAGGAGAGGAGAGTTATAGAGGAAGGAGCAGAGTCCTCCAGCAGAGCAGAGTATTTCAGGAGAGGAGAGTTATAGAGGAAGGAGCAGAGTCCTCCAGCAGAGCAGAGTATCTCAGGAGAGGAGAGTTATAGAGGAAGGAGCAGAGTCCTCCAGCAGAGTATATCAGGAGAGGAGAGTTATAGAGGAAGGAGCAGAGTCCTCCAGCAGAGCAGAGTATTTCAGGAGAGGAGAGTTATAGAGGAAGGAGCAGAGTCCTCCAGCAGAGTATTTCAGAAGAGGAGAGTTATAGAGGAAGGAGCAGAGTCCTCCAGCAGAGCAGAGTATTTCAGGAGAGGAGAGTTATAGAGGAAGGAGCAGAGTCCTCCAGCAGAGTATCTCAGGAGAGGAGAGTTATAGAGGAAGGAGCAGAGTCCTCCAGCAGAGCAGAGTATCTCAGGAGAGGAGAGTTATAGAGGAAGGAGCAGAGTCCTCCAGCAGAGCAGCGTATTTCAGGAGAGGAGAGTTATAGAGGGAGGAGCAGAGTCCTCCAGCAGTGCAGAGTATTTCAGGAGAGGAGAGTTATAGAGGGAGGAGCAGAGTCCTCCAGCAGGGGGTGAGGATGGATTTTGTGTCGGTCACTTACCTTGGTTATGATGTCACACTGCAGGTTCTCTTTGCCGGGTGCAGTCAGGTTCAGATCACAGATTCTGACTTCCTGCGTATTCAGATAAAATAACAGCTGAATGTCTCTCACCTATACCATAGCGCTCATCTCCTGAGACTCAGGTGTGTTTCTTTAGTGATATATTTGTGGTGCTTTTATTTATTTTTTCCAGATGATGACATCACCCAGCCCCCCCTACTACACCCAAAACACACGGAACCGAGCTGGATGGTTAGTGCCGTATTTGGCCCCTTTCACACGGCCGGATAGAACGGTGCTTCTAGCTGCGGATTTTCCCACACACAATGCTTTCCTATGACATCATGCACACACTACGGTTACCTGCGGTTTTGTGCAAAAATAGATCGCAATGCGTCCAGCTGCGTAATCCCGCAGCTATCGGCACATAACCGCAGGTAACCGCAGTGCACTGCGTCTGGTATGAATCTTGAGGGGGAACTCCGCGTCAAATTTCAAATAAAAAACTGGCATGGTTTCCCCCTCCAGGGGCATACCAGGCCCTTGGATCTGCTATGGATTTTAAGGGGAACAACGTACGCCGAAAAAACGGGTGTGGGGTTCCCCCAAATTCCATACCAGACCCGAATCCGAGCAGCAGCCCAGCCGGTCAGAAAAGGGGGTGGGGACGAGCGAGCGCCCCCCCCCCCCTCCTTAACCGTGCCAGGCCGCATGCCCTTAACATGGGGGGGTTGGGTGCTCTGGAGCAGGGGGACGCCCTGTGGCCGCCCTCCACCCCAAAGCACATGTCCCCATGTTGATGAGGACAGGGCCTCTTCCCGACAACCCTGGCCGTTGGTTGTCGGGGTATGCGGGAGGGGAGCTTATCGGAATCTGGGAGCCCCCTTTAACAAGGGGGCCCCCAGATCCCGGCCCCCCACCCTAGGTGAATGAGTATGGCCTACCCATTCACCTGGCGGAAAACAAAATGTAAAAAAACACACTACACAGGGTTTTTAAAGTAATTTATTAGTCAGCTCCGGCCCCCCCCCTTTTCTTTAGCTCTTTTACGAGGGGGGGGCTTCTTCCATGTCTTCTGCCGGGGGTCCCAGTCTTCACCACCATCTGGTTCTCTTCCGCCGGGGGGCGCGGCTCTTTCTTCATTAGCTCTTTTACAGCGCCCCCCTCCCGGGCTTCTTTGACGTCTTCTGCAGGGGGGTCCCGGTCTTCACCGCCGTCTGGTTCTCTTCCGCCGGGGGGGGGGGGGGGGCGCCTCCTTCTTCATTAGCTCTTTTACAGCGCCCCCCTCCCGCGCTTCTGTCGCCTTCTGCCTCTCTTCTTCGATGTTGACACGTCGCTTCCTCCTGCTGTAATGCCGTGTGCGCGGCTCGCACCAATTTATATAGGCCTCTGATGACGTCACAGTCCCATCATGCTCTGTGCACCCGGAGCATGATGGGACTGTGACGTCATAAGAGGCCTATATAAATTGGTGCGAGCCGCGCACACGGCATTACAGCGCGAGGAAGCGACGTGTCAACATCGAAGAAGAGAAGAGAGGCAGAAGGCGACAGAAGCCCGGGAGGGGGCCGCTGTAAAAGAGCTAATGAAGAAAGCGCCCCCCCCCCCTCGGCGGAAGAGAACCAGACGGTAGTGAAGACCGGGACCCCCACAGAAGACATGGAAGAAGCCCCCCCCCTCGTAAAAGAGCTAAAGAAGAGAAGGGGGGGCCCCGGAGCTGACTAATAAATTACTTTAAAAACCCTGTGTAGTGTGTTTTTTTACATTTTTTTCCCCGCCAGGTGAATGGGTAGGCCATACTCATTCACCTAGGGTGGGGGGCCGGGATCTGGGGGCCCCCTTATTAAAGGGGGCTCCCAGATTCCGATAAGCTCCCCTCCCGCATACCCCGACAACCAACGGCCAGGGTTGTCGGGAAGAGGCCCTGTCCTCATCAACATGGGGACAGGTGCTTTGGGGTGGGGGGCTTTCTGATGGCCACATATGGTTTAAAGGGGCTTTTTGATGGCCACAGATGGTGTAAGGGGGCTTTTTGATGGACACATATGGTGTAAGGGGGCTTTCTGATGGCCACAAATGATGTAAGGGGGCTTCTGATGGCCAGATATGGTGTAAGGGGGCTTCTGATAGCCAAATATGGTGTAAGGAGGCTTCTGATGGCCACATATGATCTAAGGGGGCTTTATGATAGCCAAATCTGGTGTAGGGGGGCTTCTGATGGCCACATATGGTGTAAAGGGGCTTTTTGATGGCCACATTTGATGTAAGGGGGCTTTCTGATAGCCACATATGGTGTAAATGGGCTTTCTGATGGCCACATATGGTGTAAGGGGGGTTTTGATGGCCACATATGGAGTAAAGGGGCTTTCCAATGGCCACATATGGTGTAAATGGGCTTTCTGATGGCCACAGATGGTGTAAAGGGGCTTTCTGATGGCCACAGATGGTGTAAGGGGGCTTCTGATGGCCACATATGGTGTAAGGGGGCTTCTGATGGCCAAATATGATGTAAAGGGGCTTTCTGATGGCCACATATGATGTAAAGGGGCTTTCTGATGGCCAAATATGATGTAAAGGGGCTTTCTGATGGCCACATATGATGTAAAGGGGCTTCTGATGGCCACATATGGTGTAAGGAGGCTTCTGATGGCCACATATGGTGTAAGGGGGCTTCTGATGGCCACAGATGATGTAAGGGGGCTTCTGATGGCCAAATATGATGTAAGGGGTTTTATGATGGCCACACATGGTGTAAGGGGGCTTCTGATGGCCACATATGGTGTAAAGGGGCTTTTCAATGGCCACATATGGTGGCCATCAGAATGGTGTAAATGAGTGTAAGGGGGCTTTCTGATGGCCACATATGATGTAAAGGGCTTTCTGATGGCCACATCTGGTGTAAAGGGGCTTCTTTTTGTCAGCCCCGTGTATCATTCATCCTCAGAGGAGGGACCTTTCCTCTCCATCTTCCTCTCCGTCATAAACAAAGACTTCACATTTCACATGAAATCCTCTCAGATAAAACTCACCCCATCCGCTTTATATTCACACCGCGCCGCCGCGTCCCCTCCCCCCGACTTCACACACCGCGTCTCCATTATTCCGAATCTCAGGATCTCGTCCTTTCTTTCCTCCTGGAAGAAGATTGGGAAGATGGAAGGATGAACCAGAGGCTCTGGATGGACAGTTGGATAAATAGTTGTACTTTATCTGAACATTTTTAAGGAATTGACACATTATTACATTTAGGCCCCTTTCACACTGGGGCGTTTTTCGAGCGTTATTCAAGCGTTTTTTTGAGCGTTATTACAGCGTTATTCGAGCGAAGCCTCATCTGCAATCCCAATGTGCTGGTAAAGCACCGCTAACACCCTAAAGATTTCGTTTTTTTTTTTTGCAGTGCCTCGGTGTGAAAGGGGTAAGGCGTTTTTACAGCGCTTTTCAATTCATTTCAATGGAGAGGGGCGTTTTTGGAGCGTTTTTTTCAGCGCTCAAAAGCTGCTGCTTGCAGGACTCAGTGTGAAAGGGTCCATTGAGATGCATGGAGAGCGTTTTATGAGCGCTATTTTTAACGCTAAAACGCTGTAAAAACGCTTCGGTGTGAAAGGGGTCTTACAGGAATATTGAAAAATCCTTGAAAGAATAGGAATGCCCTTGAAGCCCCCCTCCCTCCCCCATGTGTTGCCCTTGAAGCCCCCGTCCCTCGCCCATGTGTTGCCCTTGAAGCCCCCGTCCCTCCCCCATGTGTTGCCCTTGAAGCTCCCGCCCCTCTCCCATGTATTGCCCTTGAAGCCCCCGCCCCTCCCCCATGTATTTACCTTGAAGCCCCCATCCCTCCCCCATGTATTGCCCTTGAAGCCCCCGTCCCTCCCCCATGTATTTCCCTTGAAGCCCCCGTCCCTCCCCCATGTATTGCCCTTGAAGCGCCCGTCCCTCCCCCATGTATTGCCCTTGAAGCCCCCGTCCCTCCCCCATGTATTTCCCTTGAAGCCCCAGTCCCTCCCCCATGTATTGCCCTTGAAGCCCCCGCCCCTCCCCCATGTGTTGCCCTTGAAGCCCTCGTCCCTCCCCCATGTATTGCCCTTGAAGCCCCCGCCCCTCCCCCATGTATTGCCCTTGAAGCCCCCATCTCTCCCCCATGTGTTGCCCTTGAAGCCCCCGCCCCTCCCCCATGTGTTGCCCTTGAAGCCCCCGTCCCTCCCCATGTATTGCCCTTGAAGCCCCCGCCCCTCCCCCATGTGTTGCCCTTGAAGCCCCCGTCCCTCCCCCATGTGTTGCCCTTGAAGCCCCCGTCCCTCCCCCATGTGTTGCCCTTGAAGCGCCCGTCCCTCCCCCATGTATTGCCCTTGAAGCCCCAGTCTCTCCCCCATGTATTGCCCTTGAAGCCCCTGCCCCTCCCCCATGTATTGCCCTTGAAGCCCTAGTCCCTCCCCCATGTATTGCCCTTGAAGCCCCCATCCCTCCCCCATGTGTTGCCCTTGAAGCCCCCGCCCCTCCCCCATGTATTGCCCTTGAAGCCCCCGTCCCTCCCCCATGTGTTGTCCTTGAAGCCCCCGTCCCTCCCCCATGTGTTGCCCTTAAAGCCCCCGTCCCTCCCCCATGTGTTGCCCTTGAAGCCCCCTCCCCCTCCATGTATTGCCCTTGAAGCCCCCGCCCCTCTACCATGTATTGCCCTTGAAGCCCCCGCCCCTCCCCCATGTATTGCCCTTGAAGCCCCCGTCCCTCCCCCATGTGTTGCCCTTGAAGCCCCCGCCCCTCCCCCATGTATTGCCCTTGAAGCCCTAGTCCCTCCCCCATGTATTGCCCTTGAAGCCTCCATCCCTCCCCCATGTGTTGCCCTTGAAGCCCCCGCCCCTCCCCCATGTATTGCCCTTGAAGCCCCCGTCCCTCCCCCATGTGTTGCCCTTGAAGCCCCCGTCCCTCCCCCATGTGTTGCCCTTAAAGCCCCCGTCCCTCCCCCATGTGTTGCCCTTGAAGCCCCCTCCCCCCCCCATGTATTGCCCTTGAAGCCCCCACCCCTCCCCCATGTGTTGCCCTTGAAGCCCCCGTCCCTCCCCCATGTATTGCCCTGTACTCCACCTGCACAGGTATGGCTGGAAGGTCCTCCAGGGGTTTATAGAAATAGAGGACATCCTCTCTCTGGTTGTAGAGATCCAGGGCCTCTCTGATCCGTTCTTCCTGATCCGGAGACTGAGAGTGAGCGACCTCCAATGTGACTGTGCAGAGCCACACCACACACTGCCAGACCTTCATCTTGTGTCCTCCGTAATGGCGATTTATGTGTCCGATTCTATTTATCTCCCGCACCTCCATCTTCCTCTTTTTTTACAAGTCTTGCAGAATCTTTTTATCCGTTTTATTGCTCCATTAATAACACAACAAAAACATCTTTCACAACACTTTGTTCCAAAACGATAATTCCGGCACCAGACCTCCCGTGTTCCTCTAGAATGATAACCTGGAAAGGCTTTTAAAGCGTTGCCTATGGAGAGTTTAACCCCTTACCGACCGGCTCCTGTACATACACCTCGGCAGTTTAAAGATGGATATCTCGGTAACGATAGCAGCCGCTGCCACAACCGAGGTGTCCGCCTTTTCCGTGGCCAGTCCTGTTTACGATAATGGTGGTCTCTGCGACGGATTCGCTGCGAGATCACCGTTTTCGGCGACGGGAGAGGCTCTCCCGCGCCCTCCACTGCGCCCTCCGCTGCTTACCGGAGCCGTCGGCAGTGGCGGAGGCAATGGGTACCTGTCAGTGGCTGTGTATGGAGACAAGTGAGGGGGAAGTTGCCCCACCCGTCTCCAGATCCCTGCGGGGCGGAGGTGACGTCAAATCGTAACTTCCCCCCTCACCCCCATACGTCTTAAAAGGGATATTTCTTGTTGTCATTTTTTCAAATGACAATTTTTTTTTTATTGCATTTTAGTGTAAATATGAGATGTGACGTCTTTTTGCCCCCCGGATCTCATATATAAGAGGACCTGTCATGCTTTTTTCTATTACAAGGGACGTTTACTTTCCTTGTCATAGGAATAAAAGTGACCCATTTTTTTATTAACCACTTCCATATCGGGGGGCACTTACGCACCTTCCTGCCCAGGCCAATTTTCAGCTTTCAGCGCTGTCGCACTTTGAATGACAATTGCGCGGTCGTGCTACACTGTACCCAAATTTTTTTTTATAATTTTTTCCCACAAATAGAGATTTATTTTGGTGGTATTTGATCACCTCTGCGATTTTTATTTTTTGCGCAACAACTAAAAAAAGACCGAAAATTTAGCAAAATTTTTTTTTTCATTTTTTCTGTTAATTTTTTGGGCAAATAAGTACGTTTTCTACTTTGATTACGAGCACAGATGAGGTGGCACTGATAGGCACTGACAGGCGGCACTGATAGGCGGCGCTGGTATGCGGCACTGATGGGCACCGGTGAGGCGGCACTGATAGGCACTGACAGGCGGCACTGATAAGCGGCACTGGTATGCGGCACTGATGGGCACTCATAGGTGGCACTGATGGGCACTCATATGCGGCACTGGGCACTCATAGGCGACACTGATGGGCACTCATGGGCGGCACTTATGGGTGGCACTGATGGGTACTTATGGGTGGCACAGATGGGCACTAATAAGTGGGCACTGGGCATGGATGGGCACTGAAGGGTGGCACTGATGGACACTGAGGGTGGCACCGATGGCATTGCTGGGCATCACCTGTTTATCCCAGTGCCAGTCCCATGTTGTCCCATGTTGCCAGTCAGTGCCCCATGGGCACTGATTGGCATCTATTCTCTCTTTTTTTTTTTTTTTTTACTGCCCTTCCCTGGTGGTCCAGGGTGGGCTTCCCTGGTGGTCCAGTGTTGGCATCCGAGGGGGGGGCTGCGCTGATAAATAATCAGCGCGAACCCCCCCTGTCAGGAGAGCTGCCGATCGGCTCTCCTATACTCGCGTCTGTCATCAACGGCTCTTCCTGTTTACATCGTGATCAGCCGTGATTGGACACAGCTGATCACGTGGTAAAGAGTCTCCGCCGGAGGCTATTTACCGAGATCGGAGATGCAGGGTGTCAGACTGTCACCCCGCATCAACGCTCGCAGCGCTGCGCGCCCCCATGGGCGCGCGCCGGCATGAAATCCTGCAGGACGTCAATAGATGTCCAGTCAGGATTTCACAACCACTTCCTGGGCGTAAATTGTCCGTTGACCGGGCGGGAAGAGGTTAAAACAGTGCAAAAATCAAAAAATAAAGTAAAATAAATAAGAACATTTTATTTTTTTTAAAGCGCCCCGTCCTGACGAGCTCGCACGCAGAAGCGAACGCATACGTGAGCGGCGCCCGCATATGAAAATGGTGTTCAAACCACACATGTGAGGTATCGCCACGATCGGTAGAGCGAGAGCAATAATTCTAGCCCTAGACCTCCTCTGTAACTCAAAACATGCAACCTGTAGAATTTTTTAAACGTCGCCTATGGAGATTTTTAAGGGTAAAGGTTTGTCGCCATTCCACGGGCGGGCGTAATTTTGAAGCGTGACAAGTTGGGTATCAATTTACTCGGCGTAACATTATCTTTCATAATATAAAAAAAATTGGGCTGACTTTACTGTTGTCTTATTTTTTAATTAAAAAAAGTGCTCTTGTAAGACCGCTGCGCAAATACGGTGTGACAGAAAGTATTGCAACGACCGCCATTCTATTCTCTAGGGTGTTAGAAAATAAAATGTATAATGTTTGGGGGTTCTAAGTAATTTTCTAGCAAAAAAAAAAATTTTTTTTAACTTGTAAACATTGAGTCTGAAAAACAGGCCCGGTCCTTAACCACTTAAGGACCGGACCAATATGCTGCTAAATGACCCAAGGGGTTTTTACAATTCATCACTGTGTCGCTTTAACAGACAATTGCGCGGTCGTGCAACTTGGCTCCCAAACAAAATTGGCGTCCTTTTTTTCCCACAAATAGAGCTTTCTTTTGGTGGTATTTGATCACCTCTGCGGTTTTTATTTTTTGCGCTATAAACAAAAATAGAGCGACAATTTTGAAAAAAATTCAATATTTTTTCCTTTTTGCTATAATAAATATCCCCAAAAATATATAAAAAACATTTTTTTTCCCTCAGTTTAGGCCGATACGTATTCTTCTACATATTTTTAGTAAAAAAAAATCACAATAAGCGTTTATCGATTGGTTTGCGCAAAATTTATAGCGTTTACAAAATAGGGGATAGTTTTATTGCATTTTTATAATTTTTTTTTTTACTACTAATGGCGGCGATCAGCGATTTTTTTGGTGACTGCGACATTATGGCGGACACTTCGGACAATTTTGACACATTTTTGGGACCATTGTCATTTTCACAGCAAAAAATGCATTGTTTATTGTGAAAATGACAGTTGCAGTTTCGGAGTTAACCACAAGGGGGCGCTGAAGGAGTTTCGTTTCACCTAGTGTGTGTTTACAACTGTAGGGGGGTGTGGCTGTAGGAATGACGTCATTGATCGTGTCTCCCTATAACAGGGATCACTCGATCGATGCAGCCGCCACAGTGAAGCACGGGGAAGCCGTGTTTACACACGGCTCTCCCCGTTCTTCAGCTCCGAGGACCGATCGCCGCACTTCAGCGGCGATCGGGTCCACGGGACCCGCGGTTCCGGAGCTTCGGACCGGGTCGCGGGAGCGACCCACAGCTGGGTACTAGTACAGGACGTGCCTGTACGTACATGTGCCCAGCCGTGCCATTCTGCCGACGTATATGTGCAGGAGGCGGTCCTTATGGTTAAGTGGTTAATCTACTGTAGTTTGAGGCCGTTCCACGGGCGCGTGCGACTTTTAAAGTGTGACGTGTTTGGTATCTATTTACTCGGTGTAACATCATCTTTTATATTTTACCAACAACAACAAAAATGGGTATTATATTGTGTTTGTGCTCAATGAACTGAACTGAGCTGACGTCTGACGAGTGCGCGCTGATCTGAGTCCTGTAGACAGTCAGGAGGCACATTGGTCTAACAGGCGGACGTGTGCCTCTGAGCCCCTCTCACCTGACCTCCAGCGACTCCATCCACCTCGCACGCAGCAAGCAGCAGACAGCTAGGCAGGCAGGTGTTCTCTCCTCTCCCCTGGCTTTCCTCTCTGCTCTCCCCTCATCCTCCACCGTAGCCTCCTCCCGCCGGCCCCCCCGCCCGACATACCTAAAGGTAAGGTCTGTTTTTCTCCCTTACCTCCATTCCAGCCGTCGTTGGGACAGTCCGCGGCCGTCCTTCTTAGGATAAGCTGCGGCTCTGGCCCTGCTGAAGCGGAGTGACAGCCCGAGGAGCCTGCTTGTACCAGGACTCCTCCACATCTCCCCAGCCGTGCATGTAGCAGCACCCGCAGGCCGCAGTCCCGCCACGCCTCTCCCCGCCACCGCCCCGCCCGGATCGCATAAATCCTGCAATAGTCCCACGGCGGCCGCTGCTGGGAAAGCCCCCGGCTTCTGCCGAGGCCTAGCGGCGCGCCGTGGACATACTAGGAAAACATCCCTAATTCCACCAATCCCCCTCACTAGACCTCCACAAGCTTCCGGCCCCCCAGAAGGAACTCCACCACCTAATCTACCCCCTCTCCCCAGGGCCGGATTAACAAGGGGGCTGATGGAGCTGCAGCTCCAGGCCCCTTTCTCAAGATAGGCCCATTTGCCCAAAAAAAATAAAATAAAAATAAAATCGACTTTGGAGGGTTGTAGCTCGACGATCAGAGGTCACAGAAACCCCACATTTGGGGGGTAGGCATGGGAAGAGCTACCCCACAACTGGTTAAAATATGGGACGGCTATCATTTATGGTTCCGGAGATACGGGCCTGCTTGCACAGCCTGTCAGAAGCTACATTCAGAGCGGCCAATATAAATACAAGCTGACACACTACAGCAGACTGATAAGATCACAGGGCTTATAATAATTATTTGTATATTACTCATGGTAATTAACCCCTTGCCACCCAGGCCAATTCTGACACTTCTCTACTACATGTAAAAATCATCATTTGTTTTTTGCTAGAAAATTACTCTCTGGTGGTCTTTGCACTTTTTATGTTGCACGGTACAGAGCTGCACGATTCTGGCTAAAATAAGAATTGCAATTTTTTTTGCTTAGAAGATAGATCACGATTCTCTCACCATTCTTGCGGCGTAACATCATCTTTCACATTAAAACAAAACAAAAAAAAAATGGGCTAACTTTACTGTTTTGTTTTTATGGTTTTTATTATTCATTGAAGTGGGAAAATGCAGTGTGACATAAAATATTGCAGCAATAGCCATTGTATTCCCTAGAGTCTCTGCTAAAATATATATAATGTTTGGCGGTTCCAAGTAATTTTCTAGCAAATAATATTACTTTTTAATTTAAGAAACAAGTGTTGAACTTTAAGTGGTTACATTCAGTTACAATGTTAGTTAGTTACAATGTTTCATGTTGTTTACAAACTTCGCAGACTGCCCAGATTTTTTCTTTACACACAGAAGTTCATCCCTTTGATCTAAGAAGGAAGTGTTAGTTACAATGTTTCCTGTTAAAAACTTGGCAGACTGCCCAGATATTTTCTTTTGATAGCTGAAAGTCTCTCCACTTCGTCAGGGGGGTTGAATCGAGATCACGATTTTTTTAACGATTAATTGTGCAGCTCTAGCACGGTATTTGCGCAGCAATTCTTCAAACATGTTTTTTTTTTTAAAACGTTTTTTTTATTCATTAAAAAAAACACTAGTTAGTTAAGTTAGCACAATTTTTTTTGGTATCCTAAGCGATGCTTTACATTTTTTTTTAGGTTACATGTTTAGAGTTACAGAGGAGGTCTAGTACTAGAATTATTGCTCTCGCTCTAACGATCATGGTGTATGTAACCTGTGTGTATCTGGCTCTGATACTACCAGTGCCTACCCAGCCACTGACTAGTATCTCTCCCCAGCCTGTCCCCACACACCCTCTCACCTGCTGACCTGTGGATGGGGGAATCACTCCTGCAGTGTTATTGTGTTCTGCCAGTGCGTACAATGATCAGTGTTGCTAACTATAGCTGGCAGCACTGATTGTTTTGGGAAAAACCTAACAGGCTGGTTGTACTCAAGTCGATTAATAGATTGACTTGTGTAAAACCAGCTAGCCCATACATAGATCGACTATGGCTGGTCTCTGCATAATTGGTGTAATTTCATTCCATGTATGACCCGCTTAACCACTACGCAGTCCCTAAATATCCTTCCACTCCTGTACATAGTGCTCACTGTCATACTCTCCACACTCCTCTCCTGTACATAGTGCTCACTGTCATACTCTCCACACTCCTCTCCTTTACATAGTGCCCACTGTCATACTCTCCACACTCCTCTCCTTTACATAGTGCCCACTGTCATACTCTTCACACTTCTCTCCCATACATAGTGCCCACTGTCACACTCTCCACACTTCTCTCCTATACATAGTGCCCACTGTCATACCCTACACACTCCTCTCCTGTACATAGTGCCCACTGTCATACCCTCCACACTCCTCTCCTATACAGAGCGCCCACTGTCATACCCTCCACACTCCTCTCCTATACAGAGCGCCCACTGTCATACCCTTCACACTCCTCTCCTGTACATAGTGCCTGCTGTCATACACTTCTCTCCTGTACATAGTGCCCACTGTCGCACCCTCCACACTCCTCTCCTGTACATACTGCTCACTGTCATACCCTCCACACTCCTCTCCTATACATAGTGCCCACTGTCATACCCTCCACACTCCTCTCCTATACATAGTGTTCACTGTCATACCCTCCACACTCCTCTCCTATACATAGTGCCCACTGTCATACCCTCCACACTCCTCTCCTATACATAGTGTTCACTGTCATACCCTCCACACTCCTCTCCTATACATAGTGCCCACTATCATACCATCTACATTCCTCTCCTGTACATACTGCCCACTGTCATACCCTCCACACTCCTCTCCTGTACATACTGCCCACTGTCATACCCTCCACACTCCTCTCCTGTACATACTGCCCCATCATACCCTCCACACTTCTCTCTGGTACATACTACCCTCTGTCATACCCCCACACTCTTCCTGTACATACTGCCCATTGTCATACCCTTTGCACTCCTCTCCTGTACATAGTGCCCACTGTTAGACCCTCCACATTCCTCTCCCTCACCTGCACATACTTCCCACTTATATACCGTCCATACTCCTCCCCTATGTCGCTTACCCACAAAAACAGTTCTTTAAAATTATACTGAATACCCTCAATGTTACCAGCTCTAGAATGGACACACTTTTGTTAGTTCAACTAAAGGAAATATCAGTTCTCATATTTGTTCTGCCCCATTATTAGCACTCATTTAATTTTGTGATTTCTGCTGTGATGTATAGAGGAACATCGGGGATCTCAGCTACTCTAAATATAGCACTTGTATAAAAAAGTGTCCCTGAAAATATTTTTGAAATGTTGGCAACTGTGCACTTAGGCACTGCCCAAGGGCCACTGGGTCAGTAGGGGCCACATGAGAGGCTCCTGTGATATTAAAGTGGTAGTAAACTTTCCTGACATTACTACTTTTTAGAGGCCCTGGGGTAGGTTATGCCACAAAGTACAAGTATACACAGCATATTAGCACATTAGTGTACACTTTAATTTTCAGACTGAGCCCTCCAGTGCTGTGCTGTGATGAATCAGGCGGGGGCCCGGGCGCTTACATCTTCACCCGGTCTTCCTTCGGGGTTCTGTGCCATTGGTCACTTGCCTTGGTCGGGCTGCGTTCATGTCATTCCCACGCATTTATTTATTATTTATAAAAGGCCCCACCAAAATCCTCAGCACCAGGCCCATGATGTTCTTAATCTGGCCCTGCCTCTCCCTAGTACCTCAGCCAGCGGCTCGGGCCTAGCTCCCGGTCAGTGGCCATCTTACTACACCAATAATAGTGACACCCCTCCAAGTCACCCCCCCTCACACTCCCCGAGCCCTATCGTTGGGGGCCACGTTCTTACCCCTGAATCTAGGGGTCCATATACCCCAGCCCCCCTCCCTTCATCCGCTCTTCACATATAAACCTAGGGACGCCCACCTTTTCTACTTGATCCAGGCTTTGCACGATCGCCCTTTCAGGGGATCAGGAAGGAATTATTTTCCCTATCGCCGCAGATTGGCACAGCTAGGCCAGGGTTTTTTCCGCCTTCCTCTGGATCAACGGGGAGGAAAGGCATTCTGCAACTGGTGGCCCACTTGCAAATCCTCCTCCCATCAATCAACAATTTCCCCCGATCAATATTCACCCTCCCTGTTTTCTTTGCAACTATGCCTAATATAAGCTATAACGCAGGGACCATCTGGGATTTAAAACCATTCGCCTCAATATTACCAGAGGCCACCAAAAAAGCACTAAGAACTTTGAAACTGTTAAGAATCGATCAACGATCGACAGTCAAACAGTATACCCCCTCACCTCAGTCCAAGCGCATATCATGCGCTTTGATCCACACCCGATCGGCAGTGAAGCACCGACAAGAAATTCATGAATTCATCCTATAATGCGACTTAGACTGCCTCTTTATTACAGAAAGCTGGCTCACAGCCGACTGTAACACCATTCTGGGAGAATTGGTGCCAGAGAACTACCGCATTCTAATGCAAAACAGAGTGGGGCAAAGAGGAGGAGGCCTGGCGGTGATCCATAAGATTCACCTCTCGATCACCAAACCAGCCCTTCAGTACTCACTTCCATTCATGGAAACCCTCTCTCTGCAACTACAAACAAACCCCCAAGAGACCGTCCATATTCTTCTCTGCTATAGACCACCGGGTCCAAAATCGCAGCTTCTCCCAGCTTGGACAGAGTTCATGTCCACTTACACCCTAAATAGCAAACACCTTTTGCTACTGGGGGACTTTAACCTATAGGCCAACTCCCCTGAGGATCCTGTGGCCTGCATTGACCACCTGGAAAGATTAGGCCTGCAGCAATTAGTATGTGGGCCCACACATATTTCTGGTCACACGCTCGATCTTGTCTTCAGACAAGATCTGGAAATAAACGTTCAAAAGAATGAACCATTGCCATGGACAGACCACCATGCAATTAAACTCACAATCACCATAAATGCCCCATTAACAAAAACATCAAAACCGGTGACAACACACTGGACTAGATCGCAAAAGAAGCTCTATTCAGAGCTCTTCAAAACCACTTTAGGGAAAAAAATTAAAATAATCCAATCATATCAAACTGCCACAGAAACCCTGGATGCCATAAACACAGCTCTACTGCAGTCAGCCGACTTAGTAGCGCCCAAACGCAAAACCCACATCCGAAAAAACAACTCCAGCTGGTGCTGCTGAAGCAAGAGCGCAGAAGAGCGGAAGCCGCTTGGAAAAGAAGCTCTACTGGAGAAAACCTTTCCGTCTACAAGGTAATAACAAAAAATTACCACAAAGAAATCTTCAAAGCCAAAAAAAATCACTTCGCCAATATCATCACTAATGCCCTAAACCACCCCCGCAAACTCTTCAAGCTGGTCACCCAGACCATGAATCCGGTCTGTCTTGAACCCCCCAATTTAGACACCCAAAATTTTTGCAATGAATTATCAGATTATTTCATCAACAAAATCGAGGGAATACGGGAAAGCATTCAGCAAAACAGTATCCCCCCAAACTCCCCCCCCCAATCTTTCGCCCAATAACCACTCAAATTCACCGCAATCAACAAAGTTCACTCTTGAACCCATCTCCATCAATGCCACTAAAAATATCATCGGTACTCTACGAAATAGCACATCGCCTAATGATATCATTCCCACTAAACTGCTGAAGGAATGTGCCGATATCCTGGCACAGCCTATCACGCAGCTTATAAACCTGTCCTTCAGAGAGGGCTTAGTGCCCTCCCAGCTGAAACAAGGCATAATCAAACCCATCTTAAAGAAACCCACCCTCAACCCCAAAGATCCAATTCACCGCCGACCCATAACAGGCCTAAACGTCCTCTCCAAGGTAATGGAGAAAGTAGTGGTACAACAGCTGCAACAGCATCTGGATACCCATAATCTACTTGATCCATTGCAATCGGGTTTCCGTCCCGGTCACGGGACAGAAACTGCATTACTCAAAATACGGGATGACGCTCTCGAGGCCGCAGACGAAGGAGAATCTTGTCTCCTAGTTCTGTTGGACCTAAGTGCAGCTTTCGACACGGTAGACCACAAACTATTACTGACTCGGCTAGCAGAAGTAGCCAGAGTCGCAGAAGGTGATCTATCATGGTTCTCCTCTTTTTTGGAAAACCGATCACAAATAGTGAAGTTAGGACCTTTCACTTCTGAAAAACGCACGTTATCGCACGGAGTCCCTCAGGGATCCCCCTTGTCACCGGTGCTGTTCAACATCTATCTTCGCCCTCTCTTTGAAATCATTAGCAGTCAAAAACTACTCTATCACTCCTATGCAGATGATACACAACTATATTTTCGTATCTGCAACAAAAAGGACCATCATCTCTGTCTAGAGCAGGGGTGGGCAATTATTTTTTCGATGGGGCCACATGAGAAACTAAAAATATTTTGGAGGGCCGGGCCAAAAGGCTAAACTCAATACTGCATAAAATCAATTGTATTTCTTTATAAAAAGCAGTAAATATCATTGTTGGACAACTGGTACGAGTACTTGTTATAGACATGGCACAGGAGGGGGACAGAGGCTGGGGACATGGCACAGGAGGGGGACAGGGGCTGGGGACATGGCACAGGAGGGGAACAGGGGCTGGGGACATGGCACAGGAGGGGGACAGAGGCTGGGGACATGGCACAGGAGGGGGACAGAGGCTGGGGACATGACACAGGAGGGGGACAGAGGCTGGGGACATGACACAGGAGGGGGACAGAGGCTGGGGACATGACACAGGAGGGGGACAGAGGCTGGGGACATGGCACAGGAGGGGGACAGAGGCTGGGGACATGGCACAGGAGGGGGACAGAGGCTGGGGACATGGCACAGGAGGGGGACAGAGGCTGGGGACATGGCACAGGAGGGGGACAGAGGCTGGGGACATGACACAGGAGGGGGACAGAGGCTGGGGACATGACACAGGAGGGGGACAGAGGCTGGGGACATGACACAGGAGGGGGACAGACGCTGGGGACATGACACAGGAGGGGGACAGACGCTGGGGACATGACACAGGAGGGGGACAGACGCTGGGGACATGACACAGGAGAGGGACAGACGCTGGGGACATGACACAGGAGGGGGACAGACGCTGGGGACATGACACAGGAGGGGGACAGACGCTGGGGACATGACACAGGAGGGGGACAGACGCTGGGGACATGACACAGGAGGGGGACAGACGCTGGGGACATGACACAGGAGGGGGACAGACGCTGGGGACATGACACAGGAGGGGGACAGACGCTGGTGACATGACACAGGAGGGGGACAGAGGCTGGGGACATGACACAGGAGGGGGACAGAGGCTGGGGACATGACACAGGAGGGGGACAGAGGCTGGGGACATGACACAGGAGGGGGACAGAGGCTGGGGACATGACACAGGAGGGGGACAGACGCTGGGGACATGACACAGGAGGGGGACAGACGCTGGGGACATGACACAGGAGGGGGACAGACGCTGGGGACATGACACAGGAGGGGGACAGACGCTGGCGACATGACACAGGAGGGGGACAGACGCTGGGGACATGACACAGGAGGGGGACAGACGCTGGGGACATGACACAGGAGAGGGACAGACGCTGGGGACATGACACAGGAGGGGGACAGACGCTGGGGACATGACACAGGAGGGGGACAGACGCTGGGGACATGACACAGGAGGGGGACAGACGCTGGGGACATGACACAGGAGGGGGACAGACGCTGGGGACATGACACAGGAGGGGGACAGACGCTGGGGACATGACACAGGAGGGGGACAGACGCTGGGGACATGACACAGGAGGGGGACAGAGGCTGGGGACATGACACAGGAGGGGGACAGACGCTGGGGACATGACACAGGAGGGGGACAGACGCTGGGGACATGACACAGGAGGGGGACAGACGCTGGGGACATGACACAGGAGGGGGACAGAGGCTGGGGACATGACACAGGAGGGGGACAGAGGCTGGGGACATGACACAGGAGGGGGACAGAGGCTGGGGACATGACACAGGGGGGGGACAGAGGCTGGGGACATGACACAGGAGGGGGACAGAGGCTGGGGACATGACACAGGAGGGGGACAGAGGCTGGGGACATGACACAGGAGGGGGACAGAGGCTGGGGACATGACACAGGAGGGGGACAGAGGCTGGGGACATGACACAGGAGGGGGACAGACGCTGGGGACATGACACAGGAGGGGGACAGAGGCTGGGGACATGGCACAGGAGGGGGACAGAGGCTGGGGACATGGCACAGGAGGGGGACAGAGGCTGGGGACATGACACAGGAGGGGGACAGAGGCTGGGGACATGACACAGGAGGGGGACAGATGCTGGGGACATGACACAGGAGGGGGACAGATGCTGGGGACATGACAGGAGGGGGACAGAGGCTGGGGACATGACACAGGAGGGGGACAGACGCTGGGGACATGACACAGGAGGGGGACAGACGCTGGGGACATGACACAGGAGGGGGACAGACGCTGGGGACATGACACAGGAGGGGGACAGACGCTGGGGACATGACACAGGAGGGGGACAGACGCTGGGGACATGACACAGGAGGGGGACAGACGCTGGGGACATGACACAGGAGGGGGACAGACGCTGGGGACATGACACAGGAGGGGGACAGACGCTGGGGACAGGCAGCCACTGTTTAATCAATAACAATTGATTAAACAGTGGCTGCATGTGATGGCACAGTGGCTGCGTGTGATGGCACAGTGGTTGCGTTTGATGGGCACAGTGGCGACAATTGATGGCACAGTGTCTGCGTGTGATGGGCACAGTGGCAACAATTGATGGCACAGTGACTGCGTGTGTTGGCACACAGTGGCTGCATGTGATGGCACAGTGGCTCCGTTAGATGGGCACAGTGGCTGCGTGTGATTGGCACAGTGGCTGCGTTTGATGGGCAGAGTGGCTGCATTTGATGGGCACAGTGGCTGCGTGTGATTGGCACAGTGGCTGCGTGTGATTGGTACAGTGGCTGCGTTTGATGGGCACAGTGGCTGCCTTTGATGGGCACAGTGGCTGCGTGTGATTGGCACAGTAGCTGCGTTTGATGGGCACAGTGGCTGCATTTGATGGGCACAGTGGCTGCGTGTGATTGGCACAGTGGCTGCGTGTGATTGGCACAGTGGCTGCGTGTGATTGGCACAGTGGCTGCGTTTGGGAACAGTGGCGACAATTGATTGCACAGTGGCTGCGTGTGATTGGCACAGTGGCTGCGTTTGATGGGCACAGTGGCTGCATGTGATTGGCACAGTGGCTGCGTGTGATTGGCACAGTGGCTGCGTGTGATTGGCACAGTGGCTGCGTTTGGGAACAGTGGCGACAATTGATTGCACAGTAGCTGCGTGTGATTGGCATAGTGGCTGTGTTTGATGGGCACAGTGGCTGCATGTGATTGGCACAGTGGCTGCGTGTGATTGGCACAGTGGCTGCGTGTGATTGGCACAGTGGCTGCGTTTGGGAACAGTGGCAACAATTGATTGCACAGTGGCTGGTGTGATTGGCACAGTGGCTGCGTTTGATGGGCACAGTGGCGACAATTTATGGTGGCACAGTGGCTGCGTGTGTTGGCACAAGTGGCTGCACAAGTGGCTGCCCTGCCTACTGTTATCACCACGGCGGGGAACATTACAGACAGCGTTCGTTTGAACAGCTGTTTTCCCCGCTGCGCATAGACACTCCCCCTTGGACGGATCTGTCCAATCGCGAGCAAGGGGGAGTGTCTATGTGACTCCCCCTTGCTCGCGATTGGACAGATCCGTCCAAGGGGGAGTGTCTATGCGCGGCGGGAAAACAGCTGTTCAAACGAACGCTGTCTGTAATGTTCCCCGCCGCGGTGATTAACGTGGCAGCAGCGGCGATTTCGTCGGCGGCGGCCGTATTAAAAGGTCCGCCGGGCCGTATACGGCCCGCGGGCCGTAGTTTGCCCAGGTCTGGTCTAGAGACATGTCTCTCTTTGATTGAAAACTGGATGACAAAGAGTTATCTTAAACTCAACAGTTCAAAAACAGAACTTCTTATGTTTCACGCCAATCGCAAGAACCAACTTGCAACAACTTGGACATCCCCGCCCATTCTGGGCCAAACAATCTCCCCTAGCGCCAAAGTCAAAAGTCAAAAGTCTCGGAGTCATCTTTGACACCTACATGACAATGGACGCACAAATAGGGTCAGTAGTCAGCGGATCGCACCATCTGCTGCGCCTACTACGCAGACTTATTCCTAAAGAAGACGTAGCAGTCGTGGTGGGAACAATCGTGAATTCCAGACTGGACTATGCCAATGCCCTTTACCTCGGACTCCCAAAGTACCAAATCACGCGCCTGCAAGTCGTTCAAAACACGGCCGCCAGACTAGTGACTGGGAAAAAACCATGGGAATCAATCTCACCTTCGCTGAGAACCCTTCACTGGTTGCCCGTAAAAGGACAGAATTGCATTTAAAGCACTCTGTCTGTCTCACAACCCCAATCGCGTTCTGCGATCCACCAACCAAAATCTGCTACAGATACCCAAAGCCAGATTCAAGTCCAAAGGAGAAAGAAGATTCGCGGTCCAGGGTCCCAGACTATGGAACGTTTTACCAACCAGTATTTGGTTGGAGGAAAACCACTTGGCCTTCAGAAAAAAGATCAAAACTCATCTCTTTTAATGTCAAAGGAGACAGGAACAACGAGCGCCCAGAGGCGATTTAGTTTGCATGTGTCGCGCTATATAAGTTCTTCACTCACTCACTAAAATGTATTTTGTTTTCCTGAAAACTTAACCACAATGTGCAATTATCGTGTGACATAAAAAAATTGCAAAAAAATATTTTATATGATATAGGATAGTATAGGAAGGATAGGATATAGAATAGTTCAGGAAGGATAGTATAGGAAGGATAGTATATAGAATAGTATAGGAAGGATAGGATATAGGATAGTATAGGAAGGATAGGATATAGAATAGTATGGGAAGGATAGGATATAGAAGAGTATAGGAAGGATAGATATAGGACAGTATAGGAAGGATAGGATATAGAATAGTATAGGAAGGATAGGATATAGAATAGTATAGGAAGGATAAGATATAGAATAGTATAGGAAGGATAGGATATAGAATAGTATGGGAAGGATAGGATATAGAAGAGTATAGGAAGGATAGATATAGGACAGTATAGGAAGGATAGGATATAGAATAGTATGAGAAGGATAGGATATAGAATAGTATAGGAAGGATAGGATATAGAATAGTATAGGAAGGATAAGATATAGAATAGTATAGGAAGGATAGGATATAGAATAGTTCAGGAAGGATAGTATAGGAAGGATAGTATATAGAATAGTATAGGAAGGATAGGATATAGGATAGTATAGGAAGGATAGGATATAGAATAGTATGGGAAGGATAGGATATAGAAGAGTATAGGAAGGATAGATATAGGACAGTATAGGAAGGATAGGATATAGAATAGTATAGGAAGGATAGGATATAGAATAGTATAGGAAGGATAAGATATAGAATAGTATAGGAAGGATAGGATATAGAATAGTATGGGAAGGATAGGATATAGAAGAGTATAGGAAGGATAGATATAGGACAGTATAGGAAGGATAGGATATAGAATAGTATGAGAAGGATAGGATATAGAATAGTATAGGAAGGATAGGATATAGAATAGTATAGGAAGGATAAGATATAGAATAGTATAGGAAGGATAGGATATAGAATAGTTCAGGAAGGATAGTATAGGAAGGATAGTATATAGAATAGTATAGGAAGGATAGGATATAGGATAGTATAGGAAGGATAGGATATAGAATAGTATGGGAAGGATAGGATATAGAAGAGTATAGGAAGGATAGATATAGGACAGTATAGGAAGGATAGGATATAGAATAGTATGAGAAGGATAGGATTTAGAATAGTATAGGAAGGATAGGATATAGAATAGTATAGGAAGGATAAGATATAGAATAGTATAGGAAGGATAGGATATAGAATAGTTCAGGAAGGATAGTATAGGAAGGATAGTATATAGAATAGTATAGGAAGGATAGGATATAGGATAGTATAGGAAGGATAGGATATAGAATAGTATGGGAAGGATAGGATATAGAAGAGTATAGGAAGGATAGATATAGGACAGTATAGGAAGGATAGGATATAGAATAGTATGAGAAGGATAGGATATAGAATAGTATAGGAAGGATAGGATATAGAATAGTATAGGAAGGATAAGATATAGAATAGTATAGGAAGGATAGGATATAGAATAGTTCAGGAAGGATAGTATAGGAAGGATAGTATATAGAATAGTATAGGAAGGATAGGATATAGAATAGTATAGGAAGGATAAGATATAGAATAGTATAGGAAGGATAGGATATAGAATAGTTCAGGAAGGATAGTATAGGAAGGATAGTATATAGAATAGTATAGGAAGGATAGGATATAGAATAGTATAGGAAGGATAGGATATAGAATAGTATAGGAAGGATAGGATATAGGATAGTATAGGAAGGATAGGATATAGGATAGTATAGGAAGGATAGGATATAGAATAGTATAGGAAGGATAGGATATAGAATAGTATAGGAAGGATAGGATATAGGATAGTATAGGAAGGATAGGATATAGGATAGTATAGGAAGGATAGGATATAGAATAGTATAGGAAGGATAGGATATAGAATAGTATAGGAAGGATAGGATATAGGATAGTATAGGGAGGATAGAATATAGAATAGTATAGGAAGAATAGGATATTGTCCCCATCCCCCCACCATACATTATAACCCGGATCTGGAGCACCAATGACAATTCCGAGAGTCGCGTAATTTTCATTCTTTATTTTCCTCCTTTATGTGACATTTCATAGAGAACCTTCCATAGAATTCTCTTCTCTTCATTGGAGGAATTACTCCCGATCTATGCCGGGTGCAGATCCAATTCCGGAGTGACAGCCTGGACCGCATGGTCTGTCGAAGGGTCTGAAGAAGGGTCTGCCCGCGCGTCTCACCCTCGAAATCTGAAGGAGAAAGTGAGATTTCCCAACAATTACATTAGAAATCTGATTTACATTCAGAGGGGGGAGGGGCTCAGAAATGTCACCGCCCTGAAGAAGGACTGCTGAGATAAAACCAAGTACACCGAGGAGACAGATAAACAGCCGCCCACTTACTGTACAGACGTTCTATGCAGGAAAGACCAACCTGTGTATGTAAGGATTTGTACTGCGGAGGAACAGTAAAGTGCAGTCACTGTGCAGCACTACAAAGCAGGAAACGGAGGCTCCTCCCATCTACACCATTCATTATCATTACTACCCATACATAGAGGGAGGAGCCGAGTCCTCCAGCAGTGCAGAGTATTTCAGGAGAGGAGAGTTATAGAGGGAGGAGCAGAGTCCTCCAGCAGAGCAGAGTATTTCAGGAGAGGAGAGTTATAGAGGGAGGAGCAGAGTCCTCCAGCAGAGTATTTCAGGAGAGGAGAGTTATAGAGGAAGGAGCAGAGTCCTCCAGCAGTGCAGAGTATATCAGGAGAGGAGAGTTATAGAGGAAGGAGCAGAGTCCTCCAGCAGTGCAGAGTATTTCAGGAGAGGATAGCTATAGAGGGAGGAGCAGAGTCCTCCAGCAGAGTATATCAGGAGAGGAGAGTTATAGAGGAAGGAGCAGAGTCCTCCAGCAGAGCAGAGTATATCAGGAGAGGAGAGTTATAGAGGAAGGAGCAGAGTCCTCCAGCAGTGCAGAGTATTTCAGGAGAGGATAGCTATAGAGGGAGGAGCAGAGTCCTCCAGCAGGGGGTGAGGATGGATTTTGTGTCGGTCACTTACCTTGGTTATGATGTCACACTGCAGGTTCTCTTTGCCGGGTGCAGTCAGGTTCAGATCACAGATTCTGACTTCCTGCGTATTCAGATAAAATAACAGCTGAATGTCTCTCACCTATACCATAGCGCTCATCTCCTAAGACCGACACTCCGAATAATCTGCTGTGTGTGCCCCCCCTCTGAGATCATTAGAAGTCGGACGGTCAGTCATTTCTCCCCCACGACAGGGCCGGGAGCTGTGTGTTTACACCCACAGCTCCCGGTTCTCGCTCTGTAACGAATGATCGCGACCGCCGGGCACGAGCGCGGGAGTCAGGAGCCAGCGGGAGGCGCGCGCCTCCGGCGGCGCGCACGCGCCCCTAGTGGCCGCTTTTCGAGAGTCGACGTAGAGCTACGGGCTCTCGCGCAGGAGAGCCAACCTGCCGCCGTAGAACTGCGGCGGCTGTTCGGCATCTAGTTAAAAAAAAAGACCATAAATGTTAAGCAATTCCCCCCCAAAGTTCACACAATAGAAGACTCTCTATGCCAAAATTAAAATGGAATAGAAAAGGAGAATATAGAGTTAATCAGTGCTGATTAGAGAAAACGAAAGGGTTACATTTTATTTTATTTTACTTGTCAAGGTCGCTTTGACTCTCTTCACCTGCAAATCGAAAGTTTATCCCTTTGATCTGTAGATGCAAAATACAGAAAGTTACAATTGATACAATGTTTCACTGTAACTTTCTGTGACGTGGTTGTTGATAAACATTGCAAGCCTGTTTTTTTTTTTTGACAGCTCCTGCTGAATTGTTGGTACGTCTTCTTTAAGTGCCCAGCCGTGGGTCGCGGGCGCGAGCCCCCGGCGCGCCCCGGTCCGAAAGCTCTGTGACCATGACACCCGATCGCCGCTGGAGTCCCGCGATCGGTCCCCGGAGCTGAAAAACGGGGAGAGCCGTGTGTAAACACACCTTCCCCGTTCTTCACTGTGGCGCCGTCATCGATCGTGTCATCCCTTTTATAGGGATTCACAATCAATGACATCACACCTACAGCCACACCCCCCTACAGTTAGAAACACAGATGAGGTCACACTTAACCCCTACAGCGCCCCCTAGTGGTTAACTCCCAAACTGCAATTGTCATTTTCACAGTAAACAATGCATTTTAAATGCATTTTTCGCTGTGAAAATGACAATGGTCCCAAAAAGGTGTCAAAATTGTCCGAAGTGTCCGCCATAATGTCGCAGTCAAAAAAATCGCCGATCGCCACCATTAGTAGTAAAAAAAAAAAAGAAATGGATAAAAATGCAATAAAACTATCCCCTATTTTGTAAACGCTATAAATTTTGCGCAAACCAATCAATAAACGCTTATTGCGATTTTTTTTTACCAAAAATAGGTAGAAGAATACGTATCGGCCTAAACTGAGGAAAAAAATGTTTTTTTATATATTTTTGGGGGATATTTATTATAGCAAAAAGTTAAAAATATTGCATCTTTTTCAAAATTGTCGCTCTATTTTTGTTTATAGCGCAAAAAATAAAAACCGCAGAGGTGATCAAATACCACCAAAATAAAGCTCTATTTGTGGGGAAAAAAAGGACGCCAATTTTGTTTGGGAGTCACGTCGCACGACCGCGCAATTGTCTGTTAAAGCGACGCAGTCCCGAACTGTAAAAACCCCTTGGGTCTTTAGGCAGCATATTGGTCCGGGGCTTAAGTGGTTAAAAGAGGATTGCTCAGAGCTGGATTAACTGTGTGTGGCAAGACTGGGCACAGATGATAGGGAATCTTATACTCTATATTGTGACATAAAAAGTTCACATCCACTTTAACTCTCTTCACCTGCAAATCAAAGTTTATCCCTTTGATCTGTAGATGCAAAATACAGAAAGTTACAATTGATACAATGTTTCCCTGTAACTTTCTGTGACGTGGTTGTTGATAAACATTGAAAGCCTGTTTTTTTTTTTTTTTGACAGCTCCTGCTGAATTGTTGGGTACTGGGACAGAGAAGGGTCCCGACAGCAGAGCAGAAGGACTGGACGTACTAGACACGCCCTGTGTGCACTGGTGACATGTTTGTGGGCGTGTCTACTACGCCCAAAGTCTGCAACTGGTTAAAGGGGAGGTTCACCCTAAAAACCACTTTCTCTAATTACACTGGCCCCCCACATTACAATACGATTATGCCTGTTATGTTTTTTTTGATGCTGTACATACCTTCGTACAGCTATTCACCCGTGGCTTCGGGGTTGCGAATCCCGCGGGAGTCGGCGTTCCTAACATGCTGGTGATTGACGTTTTGACAAAAAAACAGCCCCCCCCCGTCGCGTAAGCCGCGTCACGATTGGCGAAAGGAGCCGAACGGCGATGCGCAGGCTCGGCTCCTTTCGCCAATCGTGACGCGGCTTACGCGACGGGGGGAGCTCGTTTTTTGGTCAAAACGTCAATCACCAGCATGTGAGGAACGCCCACTCCTGCGGGACTCGCAACCCCAAAGCCACGTGTGAATAGCTGTACGAAGGTATGTACAGCATCAAAAAAAACATAACAGGCATAATCGTATTGTAATGTGGGGGGGCAGTGTAATTAGAGAAAGTGGTTTTTAGGGTGAACCTCCCCTTTAAGGATTATAAAAAAAATGCTTAAATGTGAATAACTTTTGGGGGGATTTACCAAATGATCTGACATTTTCAGAATATGTTGGCATAGATAGAGTCTTCTATTATGTGAAGTTTGAGGGAAATTGGTTAACATCTTTTTTTTTGTACATTAAGCCACATTAAAGTGAAGTCTAAGTGAAGTCCCGCTGATCGGGAACCCTCCCCCCTCCGGTGTCACATTTGACACCTTTCAGGGGGGAGGGGGGTGCAGATACCTGTCTAAAGACAGGTATTTGCACCCACTTCCGGCCCGGCAAAAGACGGGCATTCCGTCACATCCCGTCGCCCCCCCGTTGTGTGCTGGGAACACTCGGCTCCCAGCACACAGCGGGAGCCAATCGGCGGGCGCGGCGCGACTTGCGCATGTGCCGTAGGGAACCGGGCAGTGAAGCCGCAGCGCTTCACTTCCTGGTTCCCTCAGCGTGGGGGAGCAGCAGAGAGAGAAGCGATCGCTCGTCCTCTGCTGCGATCGGCGCTGGACTCCAGGACAGGTAAGTGTCCTAATATTAAAAGTCAGCAGCTGCAGTATTTGTACCTGCTGGCTTTGAATATTATTTTCCCATGGCACATCCGCTTTAACCCCTTCCTTACTGGGCACATATACCCTCTTCCTGACCAGGTGAAATTTCAGCTTGTGGCACTGCGTCGCTTTAACTGACAATTGCGCGGTCGTGCGACGTGGCTCCCAAACATAATTGGCGTCCTTTTTTCCCCACAAATAGAGCTTTCTTTTGTGTGGTATTTGATCACCTCTGCGGTTTTTATTTTTTGCGCTATAAACAAAAATAGAGCGACAATTTTGAAAAAAAAAAAACAAGATTTTTTACTTGTTGCTGTAATAAATGGCCCAATTTTTTTTTAAAAAAAACATTTTTTTTCTCAGTCTAGGCTGATACGTATTCTTCTACATATTTTTGGTAAAAAAATAAAAATAAAAAAAATCGCAAGAAGCGTCTGGTTTGCGCAAACGTTATTGCGCTTACAAAATAGGGGACAGAATTCTTATTATTTTTTATTATTTTTTTTTACTACTAATGGCGGCGATCAGCATTTTTTTCATGACTGCGACATTATGGCGGAGACATCGGACACTTTTGACACATTTTTGGCGCCATTCACATTTATACAGCGATCAGTGCTATAAATATGCACTAATTACTGTATAAATGACTGGCATTGAAGGGGTTAACACTAGGGGGTGAAGAAGGGGTTAAATGTGTACCCCGAATTGTGTTCTTACTGTGTGGGGGGAGGGGGGTGACTGGGGGAGGTGACCGATGCTGTGTCCCTATGTACAAGAGACACAGATCGGTCTCCTCTCTCCCTGACAGGACATGGAGCTCTGTGTTTACACACAGAGCTCCACGTCTTGTCCCTGTAGCCGCCGATCCCGAGTGCCTGGCAGACATCACGGACGCCAGGCACGCGCATCGGCATCTCAGCGACTGCGCGCGCAGGCTGTAAAAACACGGCCAGTCAGAAAAGTACGGCCGTATAGAGTCGTACGGCCGTCGGGTAGTGGTTAAGCTCCCCAAAAAACAAACGTTTGCCTTGTAGGAGACTAAAACCCATGAAACTTCTTGGGTTTGGGAAGTTGAGAACTTGGGCTGTGCAAAGTATACCGGCGGCACGCTCGCGACCCGTTCCGAAGCTCCGTGACCGCGCCCGTGGGACCCGCGGACCCAATCGCCGCCAGTGTCCCGCCGTCGGTCACAGGAGCTGAAGAACGGGGAGAGGTGAGCGTAAACACACCTTCCCCGCTCTTCTCTGCGGCAATGTCCCTGATCGTCTGTTCCCTGATATAGGGAACGACGATCACTGACGTCACACGTCCAGCCCCGCCCCCTACAGTTAGAAACACACATGAGGTCACACTTAACCCCTACAGCGCCCCCTAGTGGTTAACTCCTTCACTGCAATTGTAATTTTTACCGTAATCAGTGCATTTTTATAGCACTTTTCGCTATGAAAATGACAATGGTCCCAAAAATGTGTCAAAAGTGTCCAATGTGTCCGCCATAATGTCGCAGTCACGAAAAAAATCGCTGATCGCCGCCATTAGTAGTAAAAAATAATTATTAAAAAAAATGCCATAAAACTATCCCCTATTTTGTAAACGCTATAAATGTTGCGCAAACCAATCGATAAACGCTTATTGCGTTTTTTTTTTACCAAAAATAGGTAGAAGAATACGTATCGGCCTAAACTGAGGAAAAATATATTTTTTAGATCTTTTTTGGGGATATTTATTATAGCAACAAGTAAAAAATATTGGCCCGGATTCAGAGAGCAATTGCGCCTGCGTAACCATCGTTACGCAGCACAATTGCTTACTTGCGCCGGCGTAACGAATGCTCCTGATTCAGGAACCTCGTTACGCCGACTGCAGCCTAAGATATGCGTGGCATAAGGCTCTTATGCCCGCATATCTTAGGCTGCAATCTTGCGATGGCCGCTAGGTGGCGTTCCCGTTGTGCTCAGCGTATAGTATGCAAATTGCATACTAACACCGATTCACTACGTTACGCGAGCCCTGCGTACGCAGTTTACGCCATTTGCGTACGGCGGTTTTTGCGTATTCCCGTCATTCCCGCGTCGCAAAATTTGAACTTTACGTAGTTTGCGTAAGTGATTCGTGAATGGCGCTGGACGCCATTCACGTTCACTTTGAAGCAAATGACGTCCTTACAACGTCATTTGCCGCAATGCACGTCGGGAAAGTTTCCCGACGGAGCATGCGCTCTATGATCGGCGCGGGAACGCGCCTAATTTAAATGATTCCCGCCCCTACGGGATCATTTAAATTGCGCGCGCTTACGCCGGGCATTTTGCCGGAGCGCCCACGCAATTTACGGAGCTACTGCTCTGTGAATCGCGGGTAGCGCAGAAAATTTGTGTGGGCGCAGGGCAAAATACGGTGCCCTGCGCCTACGTAAAAAAAGCGCAGATGTTACTGAAACTACCCCATTGAATTTTTTTCAACATTGTCGCTCTAAAGCCCCATACACACGGTCACACTTTTTGCCAACCAACTTCAAAATCTGCAAGTTTTCGAATTTGTCCGACCGTGTGTACGCTCCATCGGACCAACTTTTTCGGGTTTCGTCGGACAAAAAGTTGGGTCTTCAAACGGACCAACTTTACGTCAACAAAAGTCCGATGGTGCCTAGTCCGACCGTGTGTACAGCTAACAATCGGACTTTTGGACAAAGTACAAACGCGCATGCTCAGACGTAAAGAGCAGCCGGAAGCGGTCTGTCTAGTGCAACTAGCGTTCGTATTTGAAAGTGCACATTCGTGACGCGGCAAGTTCCGAAATCTAGAAAGCACTCACACGAAACGTCTACTAACTATAGTAGTTAGCAGAAGGAACGCAATGGGCGACGCCGGAGAATTGAACTTCCTCTTTTAAACGCTCATCATTACGTTGAAACGTCACTACGTTCGTGTTTGTTGCCGAAAAAGTCAGAGCGTGTGTATGAGATGGGTGTGACCGGACAAATCAATTAGGACAAAAATCCAAGGGAAATTTTGTTGGATGTCCGACCGTGTGTACGAGCCTTATTTTTGTTTATAGCGCAAAAAATAAAAACCGCAGAGGTGATCAAATACCACCAAAAGAAATCTCTATTTGTGGGGAAAAAAGGACGCCAATTTTGTTTGGGAGCCACGTCGCACGACCGCGCAATTGTCAGTTAAAGAGACGCAGTGCCAAATCGCAAAAAAGGGGCAAGGTCCTTAACCTGCACATTGGTCCGGGTCTTAAGTGGTTAAGGTCTTTTTTGTACATTAAGCCACATTAAAGGGGTTGTAAAAGTTTGTGTTTTTTCATCTTAATGCATCCTATGCTGTACATATATGTGCTCCCAGCACAGCGATGTCACACACATCAGAGATACAAAGTGATAATCTTGTTACATTGTATTATTCTGTATCATTCATCATCAGAGGAGGGACCTTTCCTCTCCATCTTCCTCTCCGTCATAAACAAAGACTTCACATTTCACATGAAATCCTCTCAGATAAAACTCACCCCATCCGCTTTATATTCACACCGCGCCGCCGCGTCCCCTCCCCCCGACTTCACACACCTCGTCTCCATTATTCCGAATCTCAGGATCTCGTCCTTTCTTTCCTCCTGGAAGAAGATTGGGAAGACGGAAGGATGAACCAGAGGCTCTGGATGGACAGTTGGATAAACGGCTCTATATTCTGAACATAACATATTATTACATTTATAGGAATATTGGACAAATCCTTAAAAGAATACAAATGCCCTTGAAACCCCCCATCCAATGTGTTGCCCTTGAAGCCCCCGTCCCTCCCCCATATATTGCCCTTGAAGCCCCCGTCCCTCCCCCATGTGTTGACCTTGAAGCCCCCATCCCTCCCCCATGTATTGCCCTTGAAGCCCCCGTCCCTCCCCCATGTATTGCCCTTGAAGCCCCCATCCCTCCCCCATGTATTGCCCTTGAAGCCCCTCTCCCTCCCCCATGTGTTGCCCTTGAAGCCCCCGTCCCTTCCCTATGTGTTGCCCTTGAAGCCCCCGTCCCTCCCCCATGTATTGCCCTTGAAGCCCCCGTCCCTCCCCCATGTACTGCCCTTGAAGCCCCCGTTTCTCCCCCATGTGTTGCCCTTGAAGCCACCGTCCCTCCCCCATGTGTTGCCCTTGAAGCCCCCGTCCCTCCCCCATGTATTGCCCTTGAAGCCCCCATCCCTCCCCCATGTATTGCCCTTGAAGCCCCCGTTTCTCCCCCATGTGTTGCCCTTGAAGGCACCGTCCCTCCCCCATGTGTTGCCCTTGAAGCCCCTGTCCCTCCCCCATGTGTTGCCCTTGAAGCCCCCGTCCCTCCCCCATGTGTTGCCCTTGAAGGCACCGTCCCTCCCCCATGTGTTGCCCTTAAAGCCCCTGTCCCTCCCCCATGTGTTGCCCTTGAAGCCCCTGTCCCTCCCCATGTGTTGCCCTTGAAGCCCCCGTCCCTCCCCCATGTACTGCCCTTGAAGCCCCCGTTTCTCCCCCATGTGTTGCCCTTGAAGCCACCGTCCCTCCCCCATGTGTTGCCCTTGAAGCCCCCGTCCCTCCCCCATGTATTGCCCTTGAAGCCCCCGTTTCTCCCCCATGTGTTGCCCTTGAAGGCACCGTCCCTCCCCCATGTGTTGCCCTTGAAGCCCCTGTCCCTCCCCCATGTGTTGCCCTTGAAGCCCCCGTCCCTCCCCCATGTGTTGCCCTTGAAGGCACCGTCCCTCCCCCATGTGTTGCCCTTAAAGCCCCTGTCCCTCCCCCATGTGTTGCCCTTGAAGCCCCTGTCCCTCCCCATGTGTTGCCCTTGAAGCCCCCGCCCCCCCCCCCATGTATTGCCCTGTACTTCACCTGCACAGGTATGGGTGGAAGGTCCTCCAGGGGTTTATAGAAATAGAGGACATCCTCTCTCTGGTTGTAGAGATCCAGGGCCTCTCTGATCCGTTCTTCCTGATCTGGAGACTGAGAGCGAGCGACCTCCAATGTGACTGTGCAGAGCCACAACACACACTGCCAGACCTTCATCTTGTGTCCTCCGTAATGGTGATTTATGTGTCCGATTCTATTTATCTCCCGCACCTCCATCTTCCTCTTTCTCTTACAAGTCTTGTGGAATCTTTTTTATTAATTTATTGCTCCATTAATAACACAACAAAAACATCTTTCACAACACTTCATTTCTAAAAACAAAAAAACAAAAACATTCTGCCATTCATTTAAAGTAGAACTCCAGCCAGGCTACAAAAATGTGGCAGATATCAAGGAGGCACCAGAAGCCGGGCAGCCCAAGAAGAGGTGGACCTTATGCGGCGTACACACGACCGTTTTTCGGCATGAAAAAAAAAAGTTTTTAAAAAACGTCTTCTCCCGTCCTCTGCTATGATTGGATGCCCACTCACCTTATAAACCAATCGTTTAAAGAGGGCTTTGTGCCAACCTCCTTAAAGCAAGGCATAATTAAACCCCTTCTAAAAAAAACTAACCTAGACCATAAAGACCCAAACAACCGGCGTCCTATAACCTCCCTCAACATCTTCTCCAAGGTTATGGAAAAAGTAGTAGTACAACAACTACAACACCATTTAGACACCCACAAACTGCTGGACCCACTACAATCGGGTTGCCGCCCAGGACATGGTATGGAAAGCGCTTCTCAAAATATGGGATGACGCCCTCGAAGTGGCAGACGACGGAGAATCTTGTCTCCTGATACTGCTGGACCTTAGTGCTGCCTTTGACACAGTAGACCACAAACTGCTGTTAACTCGCCTCACAGAGGTAGCTGGAGTGGCAGACTCGGATCTACCCTGGTTTTCATAATTTCTGGAAAACCGCTCTCAGACAGTGAGAATAGGACCTTTCACGTCTGAATCTCGTAGCGTGTCTTGCGGAGTCCCCCAGGGATCACCCCAATCGCCCGTGATATTCAACATTTACCTCCGCCCACTCCTAAAAATAATAAGTAATCAAGACCTTCTCTATAATTCCTACGTGGACGACACGCAACTTTATTTTCGTATCAGCGCCAAAAAGAACCAATACCCCGTATTAGAAAAATGCCTCACCCAGATAGACATCTGGATGACGGAGAGTCACCTCAAACTAAATGGAACAAAAACATAGGCCCAGATTCAGGTAGAAGTGCGGCGGCGTAACGTATCGTAGATACGTTACACCGCCGCAAATTTTCATCGCAAGTGCCTGATTCACAAAGCACTTGCGATGAAAACTACGCCGGCGGCCTCCGGCGTAAGCCTGCGTAATTCAAAGGGGCGTGTGCCATTTAAATTAGGCGCGCTCCCGCGCCGGACCTACTGCGCATGCTCCCTTTTGAATTACCCGCCGTGCTTTGCGCGACATGACGTTATTTTTTCGAACGGCGACGCGCGTAGCGTTATTCCGTATTCCTGGACGGCTTACGCAAACGACGTTAATTTTTAAATTTCGACGCGGGAACGACGGCCATACTTTATACAGCACATACGTGTGCTGTGTAAAGTTAAGGCACCCAAAACGCTGACTAACTTTGCGACGGGAAACTAGACTAGCGGCGATACGTAGCGAACGTGAAAATCCGTCGTGGATCGCCGTAACTCCTAATTTGCATACCCGACGCTGGTTTACGACGCAAACTCCCCCCAGCGGCGGCCGCGGTACTGCATCCTAAGATCCGACAGTGTAAAACAATTACACCTGTCGGATCTTAGGGATATCTACTGTATGCGTATCTGATTCTATGAATCAGCCGCATAGATAGAAACAGAGATACGACGGAGTATCTCTGCTGTGAATCTGGGCCAGAACTCCTTCAACTCCATACAAACAAAGGAAACTGGCCAGAACTCCCTGGACACCACTGCCCATTCTGGGACAAACCATCACCCCTAGCATCAAAGTCAAAAGTCTCGGAGTCATTTTTGACTCCGACATGACAATAAATGCACAAATAGGATCAGTAGTTAGTGGAACCCACCATCTTCTATGGCTCCTACGAAGAATTGTCCCCTTCATCCCCAAAGAAGACACAGCGGTAGTGGTAGGGACAATCATTAACTCTAGGTTACATTATGCAAATTCCCTCTACCTCGGACTCCCAAAATACCAGTTGGCCCCGTCTCCAAGTCGTCCAGAACACGGCGGCACGACTGGTACCAGGGAAAAAACCCTGGGAATCATTCACACCATCCCCTAGCTCTTTCCATTGGTTGTCCGTAAAAAACCGAGTCACATTTAAGGCCATATGCCTGACGCACAAATGTGTACACGAAAGCGCTCCCCAATACTTATGTGTGAGAATAAAACAACAAAACCCCAATCGAGTGCTTCGATCAACTAACCAAAAATTACTACAAATCCCCAAAGCCCGCTACAAGACCAAAGGAGAACGAAGATTTGCATTCCAAGGACCTCGACTGTGGAACGCACTACCAACTAACATCCGAACGGAAATTGATCACCTGGCCTTCAGAAAAAAACTCAAGACCCACCTATTCTGAGGGAGAAACAGACCACAGCACAGCCCAGCTGAGACAGAGACTGTCAGGGCACTAACCTTTCACGGTCACATTCCCCAGTTGGCTCTCGGTGGAATCGAACCCAGGACCTCTCCATTGCTGGTCCAGGTCTTTGCCTCTGAGCCACTGCTCAGTGATATTCTTCTTGCTGTCCGTCGGAGCCTGGTTCTGAACCTGTGCTACTTTGGACCAATCAGTGGCCTGAGCGGCCTATTTAAGCCAGCCCCTTCCTCCTTGCAAATGGCTGGTTCGTTGTCAGTTTTGTTACTGGAAACCTTGTCTGTGGATATCCTGTTTACCTGACCTTGGCTTGCTCTCTGGATTGCTGCTCTCCCCAACCCTGTGACCCCGGCTTGAAATTTGGACTGTCTGACTTCTCTACCCCTGACCTTGGCTTTGAACTTCGGATACCCTACCTGCTCCAACCCCTGACCTCGGCTTGTTCTCTGGATTACTCTTCAGTCTTGTTCCTGTTTGAGCACCTTCTGTTTGGACTATCTCCTGTGTGCTTCTGAACAGCCTCCAGTGAGCTTCGGCTATACTGTTCCCGGTCCACCTTGGATTCCCTCCTGCCACTGGACCCGGTGCCTCTTGGTGCGTCCTTCCTTCTGTCTCAAACCCCAGCGGGTGGATCGCATCGAGTCGCAAAGGTGAGCCGCCCTTGGCATCTCGGCCTCGGTAAGTAACGTTCCTGACAGAGACCCTGTTTTGCACTTGACAATTTGGATCAGAGTTTAACTACACTCTGATCTCCCTCTAAATTTAACTATCACCGGTACTATAAAGTACATAGGCGCTAGAGAGAAAAAAGTGGTACATTTTATTTTTCCCAATGGCTTCAAAATTTCTGGAAATTTTACATCGCTAGGTAGGACTCTGCTCCCCACATGCGTTAGCCCATCGCCAACCAGATATATATGAAAAGCGCCGTTCCATCTTACTTCTGTGAGTTGCCTACTTCATTATATATTGCCACACATTGGCATAGCATGTGACTCAAAAAAAATTAAAACTCACCCGAATACACGATTTGCAGGGAAAATAAATAACACAAATGGAATACTTCTATAAATTACATTTCTACTCTTTCCCTAACTCTCTCTATGTGTTCTAGAGGTAAGAGTAGAGTTTTATAACCCCTCCATGGCCGGTCCATGGTCGGTTTGGTTCTCTGAGCAAAGAGGACTCTTGTATGTCGTCAATATATCTACCCCGTGATCTACAATCCTCTTGTTACCTTTATATAACAAATCCTTGGGACAGATTCACAAAAGAATTACGCCGGCGTATCTCTTGATACGCCGCATAATTTTAAATTTCCTGCGTCGTATCTTTGTTTTATATCTACAAAACAAGATACGACTGCATCTGGGATCGATCCGACAGGCGTACGTCTTAGTACGCCGTCGATCGTAGATGCATTTTTTTCCGCCGGCCGCTAGGTGGCGTTTCCGTCGAATTCCGCGGCGAGTATGCAAATTAGCTAGTTACGGCGATCCACGAACGTACGTCCGGCCGGCGCATTTTTTTACGTTGTTTGCGTTCGGCCTTTTCCGACGTATAGTTACCCCTGCTATTATGAGGCGTACGCAATGTTAAGTATGGCCGTTGTTCCCGCGGCGAATTTTGAATTTTTTACGTCGTTTGCGTAAGTCGTTCGTGAATACGGCTGTACGTCAAATCCAATACGTCCTTGCGACGTAATTTGTAGCAATGCACACTGGGATATTTTACGGACGGCGCATGCGCCGTTAAAAAAAAACGTAAAAAACGCGGGGTCAAGTCAAATTTAAATAAAACACGCCCCCAACATCCCCATTTGAATTACGCGGCCTTACGCCGCAACACATCCGTTACGCCGCCGTAAATAAGGGCGCAAGTTCTTTCTGAATACAGAACTTGCGCCCAAAGTTACAGCGGCGTAACGTATCGGGGATACGTTATGCCAGCAGAAAGACCCGCTGATCTTTCTGAATCTGGCCCCTTATGTTTTCCACCACTCAAGCTGGGTTTACACTATTGCGAATTGGATGCAGATTTCCCTGCATCCATAGGTGTGCGCAGCCTATTACATTAGGGTGTGCACCCCAAAGCTCAAACACATACTACCGATCACTCACGATGTTCATCCTAAAACATCCGGAGGAAGAGTAGAGGAGGGAAGCCGGCAGTGCTGCGGGGGGAAGGAGGAGGAGAGCCAGGGCAGTAGAGGGAATCTGTGCTGCACAGGGTGATTAGGGTGTGCCTGGGCACACCTGGCACACCCCGTGCGCATGCCTATGTCTGCATCCAATTCGCATAGCAGGAGATTGTGACCGTCCCTCTCTGGAGCCGGTTCACACATCTCCGCAGTGGCTTGTGTGTGACTTTTGGTCCGTTTCAAGTCAGAATTCAGCCCAAAATTCAGGATGAAATTAGGACCCGAAATGATGAACGCAAACGCACCCCGGACTCCTGCTGTGAGCCGCTCCGTTCTCCAGTGTGAACCCAGCCTCAGTGTTATCTGTGTGTATGTAGCATGGAATTATATTGTAGGGAATCGTTTCTGATGGTTTATTTCAATATGTATGTTTGGTGTCAGCTACTACCATATATACTGGAGTATAAGCCGACCCGAATATAAGCCGAGGCACCTTATTTTACCTAAAACGTATTGACTCGAGTATAAG
The DNA here is from genome assembly GCF_905171775.1 of Rana temporaria. NCBI lineage: Eukaryota > Metazoa > Chordata > Amphibia > Anura > Ranidae > Rana > Rana temporaria. The sequence goes on along the minus strand of NC_053493.1, from coordinate 420,274,835 downwards.
CCTAGGCCAATGATGGCGAACCTCGGCACCCAGGGCCCATCCTGGATAGGTGCACGGGGTGCAGCGCACCCAGGCGCCACAGAGGTGGGGGCGCTGAAGTGCCAGAGTGCTCCTCTTCTGCCTCCTCCTCTTGTCTGTGTCCAGAGGCAGCTCTCTCCACCGGAAACTGACAGGAGTGGATCAGAGGAGGAGAGACTGTGCCGCCGCTGTGTTTCCTTCCCAAGTCCATCCTCCCTCTCTCCCTCCTCCTGTCAGAGGAGGAGAGTGAAGCAGCTGGAGAGTGTAAGCTCCTCTGTACAGAGACTGATGTGACTGTGGGGAGGGGGGACATTAGAGTGTAAGCTCCTCTGTACAGAGACTGATGTGACTGTGGGGGGGACATTAGAGTGTAAGCTCCTCTGTACAGAGACTGATGTGATGTGGGGGGAGGGGACATTAGAGTGTAAGCTCCTCTGTACAGAGACTGATGTGACTGTGGGGGGGAGGGGAGATTAGAGTGTAAGCTCCTCTGTACAGAGACTGATGTGATGTGGGGGGAGGGGACATTAGAGTGTAAGCTCCTCTGGTACAAAGAGTGATGTGACTGTGGAGGGGGGACATTAGAGTGTAAGCTCCTCTGTACAGAGACTGATGTGACTGGGGGGGGGGGGGGCATTAGAGTGTAAGCTCCTCTGTACAGAGACTGATGTGACTGAGGGGGGGGGGGCATTAGAGTGTAAGCTCCTCTATACAGAGACTGATGTGACTGTGGGGGGGGGGAGATTAGAGTGTAAGCTCCTCTGGTACAGAGACTGATGTGACTGTGGGGGGAGGGGACATTAGAGTGTAAGCTCCTCTGGTACAGAGACTGATGTGATTGGCTCAGTGTTCTCTGTACAGCACCTGCAGTAAACGTCAGAACTATAGAAATGTATAATAATAATAGTGTGTGACTGTGGGGGGGAGGGAACACTAGAGTGTAAGCTCCTCTGTACAGAGACTGATGTGACTGTGGGGGGGGGGGCATTAGAGTGTAAGCTCCTCTGGTACAGAGACTGAAGTAAAGCCCGGCACAGATTTCAGGAATATAATTTTATTTGGGTTCATTTGCGGAAATGTTGGAAGAAAATAAAAAGCGTCACCTGCAGATCATCCGATACAAATCCACACACACAGTATACAATGTATCCATAATAGAGAACATTTCCGATGAAGCGGAGGTTTAGCGCGGTGTACACGGGGAGAGCGTTGGCGGGCGGCGCTCGTCCTGCACTGATGGCGCGGTGTACACGGGAGGGAGCATTGGCGGGCGGAGCTCGTCCTGCACTGATGGCGCGGTGTACACGGGGAGAGCGTTGGCGGGCGGCGCTCGTCCTGCACTCATGGCGCGGTGACATATTATTTAAACGGGATACTGATAGGGATCTGGAAGCCGATAGATTTGATCTTATTTTTCACTTTGCAGAAGAATTTGCACTTTTTCTTTTTGCTGGATCGCTTGCTGCGCGATTTCTGAAACAAGAAAAAAAGCAACAATAATTTCCACGTACCTGCCTTCTACAAAGTCCCAGGCCCGGATTCAGATACAATTGTGTATCTATCCACGGGCGTAGCGTATCTCAGATACGTTACGCCGCCGTAAATTAGGGCGCAAGTTCCGTATTCTGAAAAAACGTACGCCCTAAGTTACGGCGGCGTAACGTATGTGGTCCGGCGTAAGCCCGCCTAATTCAAATGTGGATGATGTGGGCGTGTTTTATTTAAATGAATTGTGACCCCACGCATTTGACGTTTTTTTTCGAACGGCGCATGCGCCGTTCGTGAAAGAATCCCAGTGCGCATGCTCGAAATTACGCCGCAAATCGTCAATGCTTTAGACGTGAACGTAGCTTACGTACAGCCCTATTCGCCAACGACTTACGCAAACAACGTAAAATTTTTAAAATTCGACGCGGGAACGACGTCCATGATTAACATAGGATACCCCTCATATAGCGGGGGTAACTTTACGCCGGAAAAAGCCTAACGTAATAGACGTAAAAAAAATGCGCCGGGCGGACGCATGTTTCTGAATCGGCCTATCTACCTAATTTGCATATTCAACACGGAAGTCTAGGGAAGCGCCCCTAGCGGTCAGCGTAAATATTGCACCGTAGGATACGACGGTGTAGAAGACTTACGTCGCTCGTATCTAGGCAACATTGAGGCGTATCTGATTCTATAAAATCAGACGCCGAGATGCGACGGCCCGCACTCAGGCCTGGTACACACGATAGGATTGATTTGCGGATACGGTCCGCCGGACCGTATCCGCGAATAAATCCTCTGAGGATTTTTATCCAATGGAGTGTACTCACCATCGGATGAAAATCCGCGCCAAATTCCCATCGCGGTGACGTGTCGCGCCGTCGCCGCGATGATGACGCGGCGACGTGCGCGACGCTGTCATATAAGGATATCCACGCATGCGTCGAATCATTACGACGCATGCAAGGGACGGGTTCGGACGGATCGATCCGCTGAAGCCGATTCCAGCAGATAGATTTCTTAGCATGTTAGGAAATTTTTATCTGCTGGAAATCGGAAATATCCGCAGGAACGTACACACCAGGGGATCTATCCGCTGAAACCGATCCGCTGAGATTTTTCAGCGGATGGATCCTCTCGTGTGTATGGGGCCTCAGAGTTACGACGGCGTATCTGGAGATCTGGCGTCTCTTTACCACGTGATTGGCTATGTCCAATCACAGCTGATCATGGAGATAACCAGAGGCCAGTTCTCGGCATTCCTTTCCTTACGCTGACAGCGTGAGGAAAGGATAAGAGAGCCGATAACCGGCCTCTCTAAAAGGGACATCTACACTGATAATCAGGGCAGTCCCACCAGTGCTGGCAATCGGTGCCCTCCAGTGCTGCCATGGGTGCCGCCCATTAGTGCCACCAATCAATGCCCATCAGGGCTGCCTCATCAGTGCCCCTTCATCCGTGCCCATCAGTGCTGCCTCATCAGTTCTGCCTCATCAGTGCCAATCAATGCCCATCAGTGCTGCCTATTCATGCCCATCAGTGCAGCCTATCCATGCCCTTTAGAGCTGCCTATCAATGCTCTTCAGAGCTGCCTATCAGTGCCACCTATCCATGCTTATTAGTCCTGCCCATCAGTGCTGCCTATCAGTGCCCATCAGTGCTGCCTATCAGTGCCCATCAGTGCTGTCTATCAGTGCCCTCAGAGCTGCCTATCAGTGCCACCTATCCATGCTTATTAGTCCTGCCCATCAGTGCTGCCTATCAGTGCCCATCAGTGCTGCCTATCAGTGCCCATCAGTGCTGTCTATCAGTGCCCTTCAGTGCTGCCTATCAGTGCAACCTATCCATGCTTATTAGTCCTGCCCATCAGTGCTGCCTATCAGTGCCCATCAGTGCTGCCTATCCATGCCCATTAGTGCAGCCTATCCATGCCTTTTAGAGCTGCCTATCAGTGCTGCTTATCAGTGCCACCTATCCATGCCCATTAGTCCTGCCCATAAGTGCTGCCTATCAGTGCCCATCAGTGCTGCCTATCAGTGCCCTTCAGTGCTGCCTATCAGTGCAACCTATCCATGCTTATTAGTCCTGCCCATCAGTGCTGCCTATCAGTACCCATCAGTGCTGCCTATCCATGCCTTTTAAAACTACTTATCAGTGTCCTTCAGTGCTGCTTATCAGTGCCACCTATCCATGCCCATTAGTCCTGCCCATCAGTGCTGCCTATTAGTGCCCATCAGTGCTCATCAGTGAAGGAATATTTTTTTTTTAAAAATGTTCAGTTTGTTTTTATTCAGCAAAAAATATCCCCCCCCCCCCCCGAGGTGATTAAATACGACCAAAAGAAAGTTCTATTTGTGTGAAGGGGTGGGGATTGCCCGATGGGCTCGCTGTGATCCGTCCCGTGGCGTTTCTTTCCTGCTATAAATTGATGAGCGGCGTGCCGGTTTTATTCTTTACCTCGGACAGACTGACGCATTTCACATCCTCCTCCTCCTGCTGGAGAGCGCAGACCTTCACCTCCTGCAAAGCACACAAATCTCCTGTTAGTATCGGAGACGCGAATGTTCGGATCAGACAGAGAGAATATCAGAGGAACATTCAACCCAGGGCTGGATTTGCTCTCCGTGCCGCCCCAAGGCCAGGTTCCGCAATGCACCCCCTCCCTGCCAACCAAACCCCCCCCCCAAATCAACAGAGAATGGTAACCGGATGGCAGGGGCGGACGGTTAGTTCAAATTTTTTTTTTTTTACTTTTTTGTTACTTTTTTTTTTTTTTTTTATTTGTAGCTTGTCGTTTACTTTTTTTTGTATACTTTTCTTTTTTTTTTATTATTATTTTTCTTATTCTTTACTTTTTTATTTTATTAATTTAACTATTTCTTATTTTTTTTTCACCTAACTTTATTGCAATCACACAGGAGAAAACAATTACCGTATTTATCGGGGTATAACGCGCTCCCGCGTATAGCGTGCACCCCTAAAGTTGCCCCAATTCCTGTGGAAAAAAGATCTTTTGTACTAACAGTTTTGGTGTCTTGCGTGGCGTCCGTCTGCGGCTTCGGGTGTCCTCTTCGGCGGGTCCGGCGTCCTCGCGTCCTCCCCGCTCGTTTCCCGTGCCGAGTTTAAATACTGCGCCGACATATACCGAGCGCAGTACACTCGTGTATCTTCGGGCAGGCTCGGCAACTCTCGCGCTGAAGTCCTGTACGTCCAGGACGTGAGCGCAGAAGGAGCCGAGACTGCCCGACTATTCACAAGTGTACTGCGCTAGGTATATGCCGGCGCAGTATTCAAACTCGGCGCGGGAAAGCGGGTATCGGCGTATATACCGCGCACCCACGATTTTGCCCTGATTTTCAGGGCAAAAAAGTGCGCGGTATACGCCGATAAATACGGTACCTGTGTGATAGCAATTGGAGGTGACAGGTTCTCTTTATTGACCCTGTCACCTCCAAAACAGGAGTCCTAGCGCTGTGCTAGAACTCCTGTCACAGCTGAGATGGGAAGAGCACAGCTCTCCCCTCTCACTGTGTACATCGGGGGGAGGGACAGGAGACAGACTCGGCGGCCGGGGGGAGAACGGAGAGAGAGGGGAGAGAGAGGTATGTGTGTGTGGGGGGGGGGGGACGGAGAGAGAGGGGAGAGGGGGGTAGGTGGGGGGGGGGGAACGGAGAGAGAGGGGAGAGAGAGGTATGTGTGTGTGGGGGGGGGGGAGAGAGAGGTATGTGTGTGTGGGGGGGGGGGACTCCATGCCGCTGCCGCCCCTCTGTGCCCTGCCACCCCGAGGCCTGGCCTCGGTGGCCTTGTGGGAAATCCGGGCCTGATTCTACCTGAGAACCGATTTCCCCACTTCAGCGCCGCTCACCTACCAAATGCTGAGAAGGAGAACGGATGCACACAGAACCAGGAAATCAAACCCTCCGCATGTGTAGAAGGCATCTGGAGCCCGTTGGTTCGATCCGTCAGCTTGTTATAAATCCCTAAGAGCTCGCTTCACGCATGCCGCCGGCGTAACTGCTCCTCTGAAAAACAATCCGCGGTGGATCGCATTTCAGAGGCCGTTAACTCTTACACCCCTGTGCCGCAACTGCGGTTTCAAGGCCATTGCGGCCCCCCCCCCCTACACTTAACCACTTAAGACCCGGACCTTTAGACAGGTAAAGGACCCGGACAGTTTTTGCGATTCGGCACTGCGCCGCTTTAACTGACAATTGCGCGGTCGTGCGACGTGGCTCCCAAACAAAATCGGCGTCCTTTTTTTCCCACAAATAGAGCTTTCTTTTGGTGGTATTTGATCACCTCTGCGGTTTTTATTTTTTGCGCTATAAACAAAAATAGAGCGACAATTTTGAAAAAAAAAAAACAATATTTTTAACTTTTTGCTATAATAAATATCCCCCAAAAATATATAAAAACACATTTATTTTTTCCTCAGTTTAGGCCGATACGTATTCTACCTATTTTTGGTAAAAAAAATCGCAATAAGCGTTTATCGGTTGGTTTGCGCAAAATTTATAGCGTTTACAAAATAGGGGATAGTTTTATGGCATTTTTTTTTTGTTTTACTACTAATGGCGGCGATCAGCGATTTTTTTTCGTGACTGCGACATTATGGCGGACACTTCGGACAATTTTGACACATTTTTGGGACCATTGTCATTTTCACAGCAAAAAATGCATTTAAAATGCACTGATTACTGTGAAAATGAAGATTTCAGTTTGGGAGTTAACCACAAGGGGGCGTTGAAGGGGTTATGTGTGACCTCATCTGTGTTTCTAACTGTAGGGGGGTGTGGCTGTAGGTGTGATGTCATTGATTGTGTTTGCCTATATAATGGAACACACGATCGATGACGGCGCCACAGTGAAGAACGGGGAAGCTGTGTTTACACTCACCTCTCCCCGTTCTTCAGCTCCGGGGACCGATCACGGGACTCCAGCGGCGATCGGGTCCCGCAGTCACGGAGCTTCGGAACGGGTCACGGGCGCGCCCGCAAGCCACGGCCGGGCACTTAAAGAGTGCTCCCTGTCAAGCCACCCCCCCCTACAGTAAGAATCACTCCCTAGGACACACTTAACCTCTACAGCGCCACCTAGTGGTTAACCCCTTCCCTGCCAGTGTCATTTTCACAGTAATCAATGCATTTTTATAGCACTTTTCGCTGTGAAAATGACAATGGTCCCAAAAATTTGTCTAAAGTCTCCGATGTGTCCGCCATAATGTCGCAGTACCGAAAAAAAATCACTGATCGCCGCCATTACTATATTAAAATATTAATAAAAATGCCATAAAAATACCCCCTATTTTGTAAATGCTATAACTTTTGCACAAACCAATCAATAAATGCTTATTGCGAATAAGTGTAAATATGTAGAAGAATACTTATCGGCCTAAACTGAGGGAAAAAATATGTTTTTTTATATATGTTTTTGGGGGATATTTATTATAGCAAAAAGTAAAAAATATTGATTTTTTTTCACAATTGTCGCTCTATTTTTGTTTATAGCACAAAAAATAAAAACCGCAGAGGTGATCAAATACCACCAAAAGAAAGCTCTATTTGTGGGGCCAATTTTGTTTGGGAGCCACGTCGCACGACCGCGCAATTGTCAGTTAAAGTGACGCAGTGCCGAATCGCAAAAAGTGGCCTGGTCAGGAAGGGGGGTAAATCCTTCCGGGGCTGAAGTGGCTAAAGCAACCTGTCAAGTAAAAAAAATATATATATATCTTTTTTTTTTTTTATTAAATGTTAATCAGCCTTAATTAACTCATTATTATCCTTCTCCATTTAATTATTATTTTCCTGCTGATTTATTTATTTACTTCTATTTTTATAAACTATTAATGATTAAAACTTTTTATTTTTTTTATTCCGCTGTTTGTTGATATTTTTGCACCTTTTACATATATTTACACGTTTCACATTGAAAAAAAAGTGCAAAAAAAAAATATTAATTTGTAAATAACTTTTCAGTGCCATTGCTGACGTGTAAACCGGGATCGGTAATTGGTATCGGCGAGTATTAAAAAAATAAAAATAAAAAAATAATAATAATATTGATTCATCCCGAGTTATGAATTATGGGTAATTGGTATCGGCAAATATTAGAAAATATTATTATTATTAAAATTATTATTATTTTTAAAATTATTATTAAAATTATTAAAATAAATATTATTATTATTATTATTATTATTATTATTATTATTATGATTATTAAAATTATTATTATTTTTAAAATTATTATTAAAATTATTAAAATAAATATTATTATTATTATTATTAAAATTATTATTATTTTTAAAATGATTATTAAAATTATTAAAATAAATATTATTATTATTATTAAAATTATTATTATTTTTAAAATGATTATTAAAATTATTAAAATAAATATTATTATTATTATTATTATTATTATTATTATTAAAATTATTATTATTTTTAAAATGATTATTAAAATTATTAAAATAAATATTATTATTATTATTATTATTATTATTATTATTATTATTATTATTAAAATTATTATTATTTTTAAAATGATTATTAAAATTATTAAAATAAATATTATTATTATTATTATTATTATTATTATTATTATTATTAAAATTATTTTTATTTTTAAAATGATTATTAAAATTATTAAAATAAATATTATTATTATTATTATTATTATTAACATTATTATTATTTTTAAAATTATTATTAAAATTATTAAAATAAATATTATTATTATTATTATTATTAAAAAAATTATTATTATTTTTAAAATGATTATTAAAATTATTAAAATAAATATTATTATTATTATTATTATTATTATTATTATTATATTAATAATATTGGTTCATCTCTAGTTATCGATTATTGATTGATTTCCTCACCCCGTCCTTCTTGTAGTCGCATCCCTCCAAGTCATTCTCCTCAGATTTGGGGCAGTCCGTCTCCTTTATCAAGAAACCGATAGCTGGAGAGTCTCCCTCCTCCTGCGGAAAAAAAAAGACCCAAGAGCAAAAATGTAACATATTGCAGCTTATCTGTCCTTAGATTCGATGGCTGCATTTGTTTTCTTTTTTTTTACAGCCTTTACTTTTCCTGGTGATCCTGCCAGTAACACACTTCCTGTACTAGGGCAGCAACCAGGGCCGCCATCAGGAATTATGGGGCCCCTTACACAGCTTCAGGCATGGGCCCCCTGGAGCAGAGAACCGGGGGGGGGGGGGTGCTGCCGCCCCCTGAAATTGAGAAGGGGGGGCTGCCATGAATTTAGAAGGAGAAATAAAGAAAAATATATATAAAAAAGGGGGGGGGGGTAGCCATCCGGGGCCCTGGGGACCTCTGCTGGGCCCTTTAATAAAAAGAAAAAAAGAAAGAAAAGAAAAAATATATATTGATTTTTTTTTTTGCCATCTGGGGCCCTGGGGACCTCTGGGCCCTTTAATAAATGTATTTTTTTTTTTATAAAAAGAAATTGCAAAAAAAAGGGGGGTTGCCATCCGGAACCTCTGGGCCCTTTAATAATAAAAAAAAGAAACCTCTGGGCCCTTTAATAATAAAAAGAAACATAAAAAAAAAAAAGGGGTTGCCATCCAGGGCCCTGGGGACCTCTGGGACCTTTAATAATAAAAAAAAAAAAATATATATATATATATATTAAAAAATTATAAAAAAAAAGGGGGGTTGCCATTCGGGGCCCTGGGGACCTCTGGGACCTTTAATAATAATAATAATAATATATATATATATATATATATATATATATATATATATATATATATATATATATATATATATATAATATATATATAAAAATAAAAGAAATAAAAAAATATATAAAAAAAGTTTTTTTTTTAATAAAAAAATAATAATAATAATAATAATAATAATAATATATATATAAAAATAAAAGAAATAAAAAAATATATAAAAAAAAGTTTTTTTTTAATAAAAAAAGGGGGGTTGTCATCCAGGGCCCTGGGGATCTCCGGGCCCCTGGGGACCTTCGGACCCCTAAAAAAAAAAAAAAAAAAATTTAAATTTAATAAAAAATAAAATAAATATATTAAAAAAAAGGGGGGTTGCCATCCGGGCCCCTGGGGACCTCCGGGCCCCTTACAGGTGTACTGCCTGTACCCCCCTGATGGCGGCCCTGGCAGCAACACTCCACTTACTGCACTGTATCTATAGAAGAGTAGCGTTGTCATCCTACGACAGGACTACAGAACACCTTCGCTATGTTATGGGGATGAGGAGAGGGGGATGTGCTCTGTAGAACTAACCTTGGGTGACAATGTAGATTTTGCACTGTGTGTATGGAGGAGCAGCGTTGTCACCCAAGGACATGACTAACCTATCTTATGGGGATGAGAAGAGGGGAAAGTATTCGGTAGTCCCAGCCTAGGGTGACAACATCGATTTTGTACTGCATCTATGGAGGAACAGTGTTGTCACCCAAGGACAGGACTACAGAACACCTTCCCTAAAATGTGTCAAAAGTGTCTGATCTGTCCACCGCAATGTCGCAGTACCGCTAAAAATCGCAGATCAACACCATTACTGGTAAAAAATAAATGAACAATAAAAATACCATAAAACTATCCCCTATTTTGTAAACGCTATAACTTTTGCGCAAACAAATCAATAAACACTTATTTTTACGTAAAATATGTAGAAGAATACGTATCGGCCTAAACTGAGGGAAAAAAATAGTTTTTTTTATATATTTTTGGGGATATTTATTATAGCAAAAAGTAAAAAATATTGTTTTTTTTTCAAAATTGTCGCTCTATTTTTGTTTATAGCGCAAAAAATAAAAACCGCAGAGGTGATCAAATACCACCAAAAGAAAGCTCTATTTGTGGGGAAAAAAGGACGCCAATTTTGTTTGGGAGCCACGTCGCACGACCGCGCAATTGTCAGCTAAAGCGACGCAGTGCCGAATTGTAAAAAATGCTCTTGCCAATGCTGTCACTGTGCCCATTGAACACAGCTACTGTGCCCATCGAACGCAGCTACTGTGCCCATCGAACGCTGCCACTGTGCCCATCGAACGCAGCCACTGTGCCCATCGATGGCAGCCACTGTGCCCATCGAACGTAGCTACTGTGCCCATCGAACGTAGCTACTGTGCCCATCGAACGTAGCTACTGTGCCCATCAAACGCTGCCACTTTGCCCATCAAATGTTGGCACTGTGCCCATTGAACGCTGCCACTGTGCCCATCAAACGCAGCTACTGTGCCCATCAAACGCTGCCACTGTGCCCATCAAACGCAGCCACTGTGCCCATCGAATGCAGCCATTGTGCCCATCGAACGCTGCCACTGTGCCCATTGAATGCAGCCACTGTGCCCATCAAACACAGCCACTGTGCCCATCGAACGCAGCCACTGTGCCCATCAAATGCAGTCACTGTGCCCATCAAATGCAGCCACTGTGCCCATCGAACGCAGTCACTGTGCCCATCAAACACAGCCACTGTGCCCATCGAACGCAGCCACTGTGCCCATCAAATGCAGTCACTGTGCCCATCAAACGCAGCCACTGTGCCCATGGAACGCAGCTACTGTGCCCATCGAACGCAGCCACTGTGCCCATCAAACACAGCCACTGTGCCCATCGAATGCAGCCACTGTGCCCATCAAATGCAGCCACTGTGCCCATCGAACGCAGTCACTGTGCCCATCAAACACAGCCACTGTGCCCATCGAATGCAGCCACTGTGCCCATTGAATGCAGCCACTGTGCCCATCGAATGCAGCCACTGTGCCCATGGATCACAGCTACTGTGCCCATCGAATGCAGCCATTGTGCCCATCGAACGCTGCCACTGTGCCCATTGAATGCAGCCACTGTGCCCATCAAATGCATCCCTTGTGAATCTCCCCCAAATTCTTGAATTGTCTTTGTAATCCTCTCATGGCTGCGGTTATCACTGTTGCTTGTGCACCTTTTTTCTTCCACACTTTCTCCTTCCACTCAATGTTCCATTATTATGCTTGGATACAGCACTCTGTGAGCAGCCAGCTTCTTTAGCAATGGTCTTTTGTGACTTGCCCTCCTGGTGGAAGGTGTCAGTGACTGTCTTCTGGAGGACAGCTCTCAAGTCATCAGTCTTCCCCATCATTGTGTAACCTACAGAGCCAGACTGAGAGACCATTTAGCAGGGCTCTCAAAACTGGTGGCCCTCCAGCTGTTGCGAAACCACAAGTCCCACGAGGCATTGCAAGACTGACACACTCTAATCAGCTAATTAACTCAAAACACCTGTAAAGGTTTTCCTGAGCCTTTAAATCCGGGGGTTGTCAAACTGGCGGCCCTCCAGCTGTTGAGGAACTACAAGTCCCATTTTGCCTCGGCCACCGGTTTGACACCTCTGCTCTAAATGGTCTCTCAGTCGGGTTCAGTAGGTTACACAATCATCGGGAAGGCTGACGACTTGACAGTTGTCCACAAGACAGTCACTGACACCTTCCACAATGAGTATAAGTCACAAAAGACCATTGCTAAAGAAGCTGGCTGTTCACTGGCGCCCCCCGCACCTCTGGCCAAATGCGGTACTGCACACCCCATTGGCTTGAATCCTGCTTGTGTTGCGAGACAACACTCGCAAACCGAGTTATTAAAAACGCTTGTTAACCGCATTCCACTGTATTCTAATTTTGCGAGATCCTGAATTTTGGGGGGGCTTCACTAGCTTTAACCACTTCCATACCGGGGGGCACTTACCCCCCTTCCTGCCCAGGACAATTTCAGCTTTCAGCGCTGTCACACTTTGAATGACAATTGCGCGGTCACCCAAATGAAATTTTTTATCATTTCGTTCCCACAAATAGAGCTTTCTTTTGGTGGTATTTGATCACCTCTGCGATTTTATTTTTTTGCGCAACAACTAAAAAAAGACCGAAAATTTAGAAAAAAAATGAAGGCCCATATTCTCGTAGATGGGCGTAAAACTCGGCGGGCGTAACATGTCACATTTATGTTACGCCGCTGCAAGTTTTACAGGCAAGTGCTTTATTCACAAAGAACTTGCCTGTAAAGTTGCGGCGGCGCAGCGTAAATCCCCCGGCGCAAGCCCGCCTAATTCAAATGAGCCGGGTAGGGGGCGTGGAGCATTTAAATTAAACGTACTGCGCATGCGCCGTCCCTAAAATTTCCCGACGTGCATTGCACTAAATGACGTCGCAAGGACGTCATTGGTTTCGACGTGAACGTAAATGGCGTCCAGCCCCATTCACGGACGACTTACGCAAACTACGTAAATTTTAAAATTTCGACGCGGGAACGACGGCCATACTTAACATTGATTGCCCCTCATATAGCAGGGGCAACTTTACGTGGCGCAAATCTAACGTAAACGTCGTAACTTCACTGCGTCGACCGCGCGTACGTTTGGGAATTCGTGTATTTTGCTAATTTGCATACTCGACGGGGAAAACGACGGAGGCGACACCTAGCGGCCAAAAAAAAAAATGCATTTAAGATCCGACAGCTTAAGAGCCTAACGCCTGTCGGATCTAATGGATATCTATGTGTAACTGATTCTAAGAATCAGTCGCATAGATACAAAGGGCCCAGATTAGGACTTACCACGGCGTACATTGCGTTGCGCCGTCGTAAGCCCTTTCAGAATCTGGGCCTCAGTTTTTATTTTTTTCTGTTAATTTTTTGGGTAAATAAGTAAGTTTTCTACTTCGATTATGGGCACCGATGAGGTGGCACTGATGGGCACCGATGAGGTGGCACTGATGGGCACCGGTGAGGCGGCACTATCGGACACTGACAGGCGACACAAATAGGCGGCACTGATGGGCACTCATAGGCGGCACTGGGCACTCATAGGCGGCACTGATGGGCACTCATAGGCGGCACTGATGGGCACTCATAGGCGGCACTCATGGGCACTCATAGGCGGCACTGGGCACTTATAGGCGGCACTGATGGGCACTTATAGGCGGCACTGATGGGCACTCATAGGCGACCAGTCAGGATTTCACAACCACTTCCCGGACGTCAATTGTCCATTGACCGGGCGGGAAGTGGTTATGCCATAATCATCACAATTGGCAGAAAGAAATGCTTGAAATATATCACTCTGAGTGTAATACATGTACAGCGGAAGCTCGGATTGCGAGTAACGCAATTTTTTAAATCGTAACTTGGTTAGGGGACGGGGTTAGGTTTAGGGTTAGGGGTTAGGGTTTAGGGTAAGGGGTTAGGGTAGGGGTTAGGGTTTAGGGTTAGGGTTTAGGGTTAGGGGTTGGGGTTAGGGTTTAGGGTTAGGGGTTAGGGTTTAGGGTTAGGGTTAGGGTTGGGGTTAGGTTTAGGGGTTGGGGTTAGGGTTGGGGATAGGGGTTGGGGTTAGGGTTTAGGGTTAGGGTAGGGGTTAGGGTTAGGGGTTAGGGTAAGGGTTAGGGTTTAGGGTTAGGGTAAGGGTTAGGGTAGGGTTTAGGGTTAGGGTTAGGGGTTGGGGTTGGGGTTTAGGGTTAGGGTTGATGTTAGGGGTTGGGGTTAGGGTTTAGGGTTAGGGTAGGGGTTAGGGTTAGGGTTAGGGTTAGGGTAGGGGTTAGGGTTTAGGGTTAGGGTTTAGGGTTAGGGTAAGGGTTAGGGTTAGGGTAGGGTTTAGGGTTAGGGTTAGGGGACGGGGTTAGGGGACGGGGTTGGGGTTAGGGTTAGGGGTTAGGGTAAGGGTAAGGGTTAGGGTTAAGGTAGGGGTTAGGGTTTAGGGTTAGGGTTTAGGGTTAGGGTTAGGGTAGGGTTTAGGGTTAAGGTTAGGGTAAGGGTTAGGGTTAGGGTAGGGTTTAGGGTTAGGGGTTAGGGTTTCCCATTGAAGAATATGGCTAGGACTCAGGAATTGGAACAGGGACCTCCCCCAAAGGTCAAAGGTCAGAAGCCCTTTCCGAGTGTTTACAAAGCTCTCTGGCGCCCCCCCCACCTCCAGACCGCATGCGGTATTGCATGCCATTGAAGTCAATGCGGAACAAATTATTTTCGTTTCCATTGACTTCTATGGGGAAACTCGTTTTGATATGCGAGTGCTTTGGATTACAAGCATTCTCCTGGAACGGATTATCCTTGTAATCCGAGGTTCCACTGTATATAAAATATGAGTTTCATTTTTTTTATTGAATTACTGAAATAAATGAACTTTTTGATGATATTCAAATTTTTTTTTGAGATGCACTGATTTCTGGTTTGTCTTAATTCCCTCCGGAGCGCCGCACGCCGATATACGCCGGCTGTTTGAAGAGGGATATCTCTGTTATGGCAGCAGCTATCTACCATAACCGAGGTATCCTCTTCTTCAGCCGGCGTTCCGGTTTCAGATAAAAGTGGTCTCTGCGGCGGATTCGCAGCAAGGTCACTTTTATCGGCGGCGGGAGAGGGCCCACCCGCCGCTCTCCCGGGCGCTTCCGTTGTTTTCGGCGTAGAATATGCAAATTACCTAGTTACGTCGATTCACGAACGTAGGTGCGCCCGGCGGTAGTTTTTTACGTCGTTTGCGTAAGGCTTTTTCGGCGTAACGTTGCTCCTGCTATTAGGAGGCGCAGCCAATGTTAAGTATGGACGTCGTTCCCGCTTCGAAATTTGCATTTTTTACGTTGTTTGCATAAGTCGTTCGCGAATAGGACTGGGCGTAATTTACGTTCACGTAGAAACCAATACGTCGTTGCACCGACGACGTATTGGTAAAATAAATAAATTAAATAAAAAGATTATTATTTTTTAAAAGCGCCCTACCCGCCGAGCTCGTGCGCAGAAGCAAACGCATACGTGAGCGGCGCCCGCATATGAAAACGGTGTTCAAACCACACATGTGAGGTATCGCCGCGATCGTTAGAGCGAGAGCAATAATTCTAGCCCTAGACCTCCTCTGTAACTCAAAACATGCAACCTGTAGATTATCTTTTAAACGTCGCCTATGGAGATTTTTAAGGGTAAAAGTTTGTCGCCATTCCACGAGCGGGCGTAACTTTGAAGCGTGACATGTTGGGTATCAATTTTACTCGGCGTAACATTATCTTTCACATTATAAAAAAACAAATTGAGCTAACTTTACTGTTGATTTGATTTGATTTTATTATTTGTTAAGCGCCAAATACAGTTCAAGAACTGCGCCTAAGCTGTTGACTTATTTTTTCCAAAAAAAATGCGCTTGTAAGACCGCTGCGCAAATACGGCGTGACAGAAAGTATTGCAACAGCCGCCATTTTATTCTCTAGGGTGTTAGAAAAAAATATATAGAATGTTTGGGGGGCTCTAAGTAATTTTCTAGCAAAAAAAAATTGTTTATAACTTGTAAACAACAAATCTCAGAAAGAGGCTTGATCCTTAAGTGGTTGATTTGGTGCGCTCTAATCTTGTCTATGGAGTATTCGGGTCCAGGGCTTTTTTTCAGGGGGAACTTGGGGGAACTCAGTTCCACCACCTCTGGCTCAGACCCTTTGGTGCCCGCTCACCACAATCACTTGTAAACACAGAAGTCTGGTTTCTGTGTTTACAAGTGACAGCTCTGCACTCTGTGTGTAACCCCCCTGAACTCTACACTCTGTATGTAATGCAATTCTAGTATTTAATGCCCCTTAAAGACCCTTCTACCATTTGTGAAATCTGAACGGGTTCGTGGTTGAGTTCCTGCACCTATTTTCTGAGAAAAAAGCTATGTTCGGGTCTATTATGGACCCTCCATACTGTACCTCCAGGAGGGCGGCGGGGAGCTCAGACAGGAGCTTGAAGAGGAACTCTCCATCTTCTCTCTGGTTGTAGAGATCCACAGCTTCTCTGATCCATCCTTCCCGATCCGGAGACTGAGAGCGAGCGACCTCCAATGTGAGGGCAGAGAGCCACACCACACACTGCCAGACCTTCATCTTCCCTCGGAGGACGGTGAAGGTGATGGCCCTGATACTGTAATCTCCCCTTTTATAGTGTCCCCGTCTCTTCCTCTTTATAGTGCCCCCGTCTCTTCCTGGAAGATGGTATTAGAAGGTGAAATCCCAGCCAAGATTTCCACATCCCCAGCCTGCCCGGGATTGCAGCAGATCTAAGAGCTGCCAGAGAAAATTCCTTGCGCAACCTTTCTAATCCGGCAACGTCCTTCACCTCCTCGCCAGACACAGATCTCAGATCAAATTCAAAATCTCTGAATCAAACTTTTTTTTAGTGTGCGAAAAGGAGAACCTGGACAATTTCTGCTTATTTGGTAATAACGGTTAGAGAGGAGCGGGAAATGCGTTACAATTTCACCACTTACAGCTTCCCGGCCGATCCTGACACTTCTCTCATATTAAAATCAGTGTTTTTGGCGCGAGAAAATTACTTAGAACCCTCAAATATTATACACAGTGGGCTAGATTCAGGTAGGGGCGCGCATAGTTACGGCGGCGCAGCGTATCGTATTTACGCTACGCCGCCATAAGTTTGAGAGGCAAGTGCAGTATTCACAAAGCACTTGCCTTCTAAGTTACGGCGGCGTAGCCTAAATGGGGCCGGCGTAAGCCCGCCTAATTCAAATGTGGAAGGGGGGGGGCGTGTTTTATGTTAATGTGTGATGACCTGACGCGATTGACGTTTTTTACGAACGGCGCATGCGCTGTCCGTGTACATATCCCAGTGTGCATTGCTCCCAAGTACGCCGCAACGACGTATTGGTTTCGACGTGAACGTAAATTACGTCCAGCCCCATTCGCGAACGACTTATGCAAACGACATAAAAAATTCAAGAATCGAAGCGGGAACGACGTCCATACTTAACATTGCGTGCGTCTCATAGAAGCAGGAGGAACGTTACGCCGAAAGAAACCTTACACAAACGACGTAAAAAACTACCGCCGGGCGCACGTACGTTTGTGAATCGGCGTAACTAGGTAATTTGCATACTCTACGCCTAAAACGACGGAAGTGCCACCTAGCGGCCAGCGTGAGAATGCACCCTAAGATACGACGGTGTAAGAGACTTACGCCTGTCAGATCGTAGGCTTATCTTGCTTTCTGAATACAGAAAGTAGATACGCCAGCGCAGCTTTGAATTTACGCGGCGTATCTATGGATATGCCGGCGTAAATTAATGCTGAATCTAGCCCAGTATCTCACAAAATAAGTACACCCCTCCCATTTGTGTAAATCTTTTCTTGTATCTTTTCATGTGACAACACTGAAGAAATGACACTTTGCTACAATGTAAAGTAGTGCGTGTACAGCTTGTATAACAGTGTATATTTATAATAATAATAATTTAGTTATAATATCATCATTATTTATTAATTTATTATTATTAATAATAATTATTCATGTATTAGTATTAATAATATTATTTATTAATATTATATTTAATATATTGCTGTTATTATTATTGTTAATATTATTATCTTTATTTGTTATATTACTGTTTTTATTTATATTACATTTATTATGTTGTTTTTGTTATTTATTTTTTAATAATACAAATAAATGAACAATAATACATGATTGCTATGTATGTTACATCTATATCTACAGTGTCTCACATTTCTGTAAATATTTTTCTTGTATCTTTTCATGTGACAACACTGAAGAAATTACACTTTGTATCTACAATGTTGTGTAGTGAGTGTACAGCTTGTATAACAGTGTCAATTTGCCGTCCCCCCAAAATAACTCAACACACAGCCATTAATGTCTAAACCCTTAAAATGAGCTGCACACCTTTCCCCAAAGTAGGGGGGTGGGGGGTTGAGCATGACACAGCAACTGGGTGGGGGAGGGTGCTTAAGGGTCATTAAATGCCATGAGGGTGCTACATACAGAGTGCAGAGTTCAGGTGGGTGCAGAGTGTAGAGTCAAGGAGGGTGCAGAGTGCAGGTGAGTGCAGGGTGCAGGTGGGTGCAGGGAGCTACAGGGTTCAGGTGGGTGCAGAGTGCTGGTGTGTGCAGGGTGTAGGTGGGTGCAGGGTGTAGGTGAGTGCAGGGTGCAGGTAGGTGCAGGGAGCTACAGGGTGCAGGTGGGTGCAGAGTGCTGGTGTGTGCAGGGTGTAGGTGGGTGCAGGGTGCAGGTGGGTGCAGGGAGCTACAGGGTGCAGGTGGGTGCAGAGTGCTGGTGTGTGCAGGGTGTAGGTGGGTGCAGGGTTCAGGTGGGTGCAGAGTGCAGGTGGGTGCATGGTGCATGTAAGTACATGGTGTAGGTGGGGTGCAGGGTGCAGGTAGGTACATGGTGCAGGTGGGTGCAGGGGACAGGTGGGTCAGGACAGGAGCACTGTGTCACTTCTAAATACAGAAGCCTGGTTTCTGTGTTTATAAGTGACAGTAATGAGCGGAAAGCACAGGGCAGCACCGAGATGGCGAAACTCTCTTCCGTCATGTTCCAGCTGAAAAAAGCCCTGGTGTCACCCCTCTGGCGGGTGTCACCCGGGTGCGGCCTGCCCCCCCCCCCATAGTGACGCCACTAGGGGACGGCAAATTTACACTGTTATACAAGCTGTACATTCACTACATTACATTGTAGCAAAGTGTCATTTCTTCAGTGTTGTCACATGAAAAGATACAAGAAAATATTTACACAAATGTGAGGGGTGTATGACAAAGGCTGTGATAATTATGTCCATGGGAGGAGCCTGTGATACTTATGTACATGGGAGGAGCCTGTGATACTTATGTACATGGGAGGAGCCTGTGATACTTATGTACATGGGAGGAGTCTGTGAAACCTATGTACATGGGAGGAGCCTGTGATACTTATGTACATGGGAAGAGTTGGTGATACGTATGTACATGGGAGGAGCCTGTGATACGTATGTACATGGGAGGAGCCTGTGATACTTATGTACATGGGAGGAGCCTGTGATATTTATGTACATGGGAGGAGCCTGTGATACTTATGTACATGGGAAGAGTTGGTGATACGTATGTACATGGGAGGAGCCTGTGATACGTATGTACATGGGAGGAGCCTGTGATACTTATGTACATGGGAGGAGCCTGTGATATTTATGTACATGGGAGGAGCCTGTGATACTCATGTACGTGGGAGGAGCCTGTGACACTTATGTACATGGGAGGAGCCTGTGATACTTATGTACATGGGAGGAGCCTGTGATACCTATGTACATGGGAGGAGCCTGTGATACTTATGTACATGGGAGGAGTCTGTGATACCTATGTACATGGGAGGAGCCTGTGATACTTATGTACATGGGAGGAGCCTGTGATACCTATGTACATGGGAGGAGCCTGTGATACTTATGTACATGGGAAGAGTCTGTGATACGTATGTACATGGGAGGAGTCTGTGATACCTATGTACATGGGAAGAGTCTGTGATACGTATGTACATGGGAGGAGTCTGTGATACTTATGTACATGGGAAGAGTCTGTGATACTTATGTACATGGGAGGAGTCTGTGATACTTATGTACATGGGAGGAGCCTGTGAATACTTATGTACATGGGAGGAGCCTGTGATACTTATGTACATGGGAGGAGCCTGTGAATACTTATGTACATGGGAGGAGTCTGTGATACTTATGTACATGGGAGGAGTCTGTGATACTTATGTGCATGGGAGGAGCCTGTGATACTTATGTACATGGGAAGAGTCTGTGATACTTATGTACATGGGAGGAGCCTGTGATACTTATGTACATGGGAAGAGCCTGTGATACTTATGTACATGGGAGGAGCCTGTGATACTTATGTACATGGGAGGAGCCTGTGATACTTATGTCCATGGGAGGAGCCTGTGATACTTATGTACATGAGAGGTGCCTTTGAAACTTGTGTACATGGGAGGAGACTGTGATACTTATGTACATGGGAGGAGTCTGTGATACTTATGTCCATGGGAGGAGCCTGTGATACTTATGTCCATGGGAGGAGCCTGTGATACTTATGTACATGGGAGGAGCCTGTGATACTTATGTACATGGGAGGAGCCTGTGATACTTATGTACATGGGAGGAGCCTGTGATACTTAGGTACATGGGATTTGTTTTTTATTTATTTTTTAATTTGCAAAGAGTTCAAACAAACTTCTCTCACGTTGTCATTATGGGGGGATGGTTTGTAGAATTTTGAGGAAAATAATAAATTGAATCTATTTTGGAATCAGGCTGTACCATAACAAAATGTGGAATAAGTGAAGCTCTGTAAATACTTTCCTTATGCACGGTATATAGTAAGAACACAGGGACACAATCTCCAAATTCAAACGTTTTTTACTTTATTTTAAGTCTTCATACAAAACATGATGAACATAACGCCTGATATCCTCGCTCTTCCTCAAGCTGTGTGTAACGTACTCTACAATGATTACACTGTTACCTAAATACTGACAGGAACGGGTGCCGCCACACTGGCAATTTCCCGACTGCCAAACCCACCTCGATTAACCCATTAATTTCTTGAAATTTGGAAATCTTTATATTTGATCAACAAAAATTCTGCTACTCATCCTTAACCTACAAGAGAGCGGATCAATCACTCAATGGATACAATATGTCACAATGCAACCGGATTGTTACTTTCACAAAAACAAATAAAGATCATAATCTCTGTTTAATCTTTGTGGATACAAAGACTGAATTTGCATATACAACATTCTTCTCTTTGTCACAAGACGCACTTCCGTGTCCTTATGATCAAGTTCAGGGGAATGTTTAGGTATCGGCAGACCTGATTGTTTGCTTCAAACTTTTTTTTTGTGGTTTCCCCCACATATGCAGTGCATACAGAGTGGGCTAGATTCAGATAGCCCTGCGTAATGTTGTGCAGGCGTAACGTATCTACGTTACACCGCCGTAAATTAAGGCGCAAGTTCCATATTCAGAATGAACTTGCGCCCTAAGTTACGGCAGCGTAATGTATGTGGTGGAGTGGAGAGGATAGGTGGGGTGGTCCAGACTCTCAGTTCTGCCTCCCCTCCTCTCAGCGGCCAGCAGGTGAAAGCCCCCCCCCCATCCCGCAGCCGAACAAAGGGACAGGCGGGCCTCAGTAGCACAGCCAGAATGAACAGGTGGGCCCTTCACACTGGCAGACGGGCCCCTCATATTAACAGACGAGTCTTTATGAGTCACCCCTTGTCTCCGCCCCTACCCACCTCTGAGCACCGTTCCTTGGTTCCATCCCCTACCCATTTTCCAGCACTGACCCTTTGAAACAATTCAGAACTATAATTTTGTGGTGCTAAGTAATTTATATGGAATTTGGTAATGATAATAAGGATAGCAGTAAAACTGATCCCCTGCAGCCAGCAACAATAGATCCCCCCTAACAACAGTGGACCACCCACAAAAAAAAACCCAGCAATAATAGACTGCTCCCTCAACAGTAGATCTCTCCCAACAACAACTGACCCCCACCAGCAACAATAGACCACCCCTGCAAAAATGGATCCCTCAGCAGCTAGAATAGATCCCTCAGCAGCGAACATCAATAGACCCTGCAGCACACCCCAGCACCCCTTGCCATTACATACAGTCAGGAGGTGCCGGAACTGCATTCCCGCTGAAAAAAAGACCTGGTTATCAGAGTAAAGGGGGCTGAATACAAATGCCCCCCCCCCTACTTTTTTACATATTTGTAAAAACAGTTGAAAACTAGACATTCGTTTTTGTCCGAATTTCTGGGATTTTCGCATTAGTTTTAACAAACGATAACGAACGTGCAGGCTCCATAAGAAAAAAAATGATTTCCATACCATTGCGACGACAGTTCGATACGGATAGATGATTCAACATGACGCTGACAATAGCGATCTGTGTCTATCGAACCTGCGGTTGAATTTGCCTAACTCTATTTGTCCGAGATTATTCGACATAGAGAGAAAAGATTCGACATTATAGAGACATGAAGATTCGACATAGAGAGAAAAGAGTCGCCATAGAGCAGGGGTAATGAATTAAAATTCACTGAGGTCCGGTCAGCAAAATTTTCTTCCAGCAGGGGTCCGAACATCATGTCATTACCCGTTGCGCCTTTTCGCATGTGCCAAACCGCATGTTGCTGCCGCACTATTTTGGAAAAGACGTCAAGGACGTCTTTCCCCAGTTTTTTTGCGGGCAGTGCAGCCCATTAAAAAGGGCTGACCTACCCACGACATATGCACATGTACAGATCTGAACCCATTCTTACATCAGCATCCTCAGTCCCCAGTGCACATCAGAGCCCTCTTGAGGAGTGTCCTCAGGTCCTCCTTTATATCTCCCCCCTCCACAGTAATGTTCTCAGACTACCTTGACACTAACCCCCCCGCCAGTACTGTCCTTTGCCCCAATTTACATTATCCCCCCTCATTACTATCTTCAGCCCCCTTCACATTACTGTCCTCATTGCCCCCACATCACAGTCCTCAGCCTCCCCCCTGTCATGTCCACATCTCCCACCCTGTAATATCCACATCTCCCCCCATACATCACAGTCCGCTCAGCCTCCCTCCCCCCCCACCCTCATGTCCTCAGCCCACCACATGACAGCCCTCAACAACTCCACTTTAATGTCCTCAGCGAGTTATCTTTTTCCGCTTTCCAGACCAGTGTCCTCACTCCCTGTAACTCAGAGGCATAACTAGAACCATCTGGGCCCCGGTGCAGGGAACCATAAAGGCCCCCCTGATCTCTGGTCCCGGGGCCCTTTCCAATGATCATGGTGTCCGTTTTGTCCCATGTGAAAGGGCCCTAAGGGGGAGTTCTGTGGATTGTAATATAAAGGGGAACTCTGATGTAAGGGGTGCTCTGGGAACCGATATAAGGGGGTCTCTACTCACCAAAGCCCTCACTTATATCAGAATCCCCCTTTACATTACAGTCCACGGAGCTCTCCCTTACATTGGTGTGCTCAGAGGCTGGCGAGATAAGAGAAAGCCTCCATCATAGATGGAGGCTTGGGTCAGTGGTGGTGCGCCCGGTCGCTGCCCCCTCTCTCCAACCACCCCCCTCTATCACCAATAGATAGATTCATGCAATGCATGAATCTATCAATGGCCGCCGCCGACACCCCCTATTCTTGGCACTCGCAGTTCCCCCTGCTGTGTTAGAAAAGAGAATAAATATAAGGTAGCATGGAGGAAACCACTGCTGCCCCCCTCCATCCAGAACTGTCCCGCCTCCTGCTGTCGGCTCTGTGTGAGGATTACAGAGACGGCAGGGGGAAGAAAAGGCTGCTAAATGGCGGGGGGGCATTGTGCCCACCCGCCGTCTGCCCTACTGAGACAGGGTAAGTGCCGGGCAGACAGCGGTAGGGGGGGCACAGTGGAAGCATTCGATGGGCACAGTGGGAGCGTTTGATGGGGCACAGTGGGAGCGTTTGATGGGGCACAGTGGGAGCGTTTGATGGGGCAC
This sequence comes from Rana temporaria, assembly GCF_905171775.1. Lineage (NCBI taxonomy): Eukaryota > Metazoa > Chordata > Amphibia > Anura > Ranidae > Rana > Rana temporaria. The sequence goes on along the minus strand of NC_053493.1, from coordinate 420,251,016 downwards.
AGTGGGAGCGTTTGATGGTACAGTGAGGCTGCAATTGATGGGGGGGGGGTTTTTTCAGTTTATTTGAGCACCAGCTGCCATTGACTTGGGCAGTGGAGTTCTGCCACTGTGGTCAGCAAGCAGGCCTAGTCACCTGTGCTATACATACACATAGGCTGACAGAGCATGCTGGGGCTTGTAGTGCACCATACCAGGGAAATCCCAGCAGGCTGCTGTGTTGGTAGAGGGGCACTGGAGGTGACAACAGACTCTCTCTTCATGACTGACCCACCTGTGAGCTGCTTTCTTTTCAATCACTGAGAGGTTTGAAGGAAGGAAGAAAGGCTGTCCTGGAGAGCTGTGGATCCCCTATTGTGGAGGGTTGCAATCTTTCATCCACTATCTATCTAGCTGCAGGCTGCTGAACTTTCCCTTTGCAAGGCACGGAGCTGCCAGGGATTGGATGTGGGCGGGGCTGCTGGTGCACACAGGAGGAGAAGCTCCTGCTCTCTCTATCTCCTCTCCTGTCTGAGTGTCCGGAGGAGGAGGGTGTGGGCTGTCAGTGCGAGGTCTTGGCAGTGTGACAGAGAGTAGACGCTCTCTGCTCATAACTGCAGCCAGCAACAATGGAGCGATATCCCGGTCTCCTGAGGGCCCCCCCGCAGTGAGGGAACTACAGAGCCACTGCAACTTTGCCCCCTCACTCACCTTGCATAGACCGAAGATCGGAGGGAGGCACGGCATAGCTCCGATGGAGGGCGGGTGTTGTAAGATGATGATTGGTTGCTAAGACTGCCCTTCATCCTAGCAGCCAATCACCTGCTTGTTTACCTCCGGCAACTCCGCCCTGCATCCAGAACTGTCCCGCCTCCTCCTGTCGGCTCTGTGTGAGGATTACAGAGACGGCAGGGGAAAGAAAAGGCTGCTAAATGGCGGTACCGCGGCGGGCCGCATAAGAGAGTGAGGCGGTCCGCATTTGGCCCGCGGTCCGCCATTTAGTGATGCCCGCCATAGAGAGAAAAGATTCGACATAGAGAGAAAAGAGTCGACATAGAGAGAAAAGATTCAACATTATAGAGAAGAGAGAAAAGATTCAACATAGAGAGAAAAGATTTGACATTATAGAGAGAAAAGTTTCGACATTATAGAGAGAAAAGATTTGACATAGAAAAGATTCAACATAGAGAGAAAAGATTTGACATAGAGAGAAAAGATTCAACATAGAGAGACAAGATTTGACATAGAGAGAAAAGATTCAATATTATAGAGAGAAAAGATTCAACATTATAGAGAGAAAAGATTTGACATTATAGAGAGAAAAGATTCGACATTATAGAGACATGAAGATTCGACATAGAGAGAAAAGAGTCGACATAGAGAGAAAAGATTCGATATAGAGAGAAAAGATTCGACATACCGTAGAGAGAAAAGAGTCGACATAGAGAGAAAAGATTCAACATTATAGAGAAGAGAGAAAAGATTCGACATAGAGAGGAAAGATTTGACATTATAGAGAGAAAAGATTTGACATTATAGAGAGAAAAGATTCGACATTATAGAGAGAAAAGATTCGACATGGAGAGAAAAGATTCGACATTATAGAGAGAAAAGATTTGACATTATAGAGAGAAAAGATTCGACATTATAGAGAGAAAAGATTCGACATTATAGAGAGAAAAGATTCGACATGGAGAGAAAAGATTTGACACAGAGAGAAAAGATTCGACATTATAGAAAGAAAAGATTCGACATTATAGAGAGAAAACATTTGACATAGAAAAGATTCAACATAGAGAGAAAAGATTTAACATAGAGAGAAAAGATTCAACATAGAGAGAAAAGATTTGACATAGAGAGAAAAGATTCAATATTATAGAGAGAAAAGATTATACATTATAGAGAGAAAATATTCTACATTATAGAGAGAAAAGATTTGACATGGAGAGAAAAGATTTGACACAGAGAGAAAAGATTCGACATTATAGAGAGAAAAGATTTGACATAGAAAGAAAAGATTCGACATAGAGAGAAAAGAGTCGACATTATAGAGAGAAAAGATTTGACATAGAAAGAAAAGATTCGACACAGAGAGAAAAGAGTCGAAATTATAGAGAGAAAAGATTAGACATAGAGAGAAAAGATTTAACATAGAGAGAAAAGATTCGACATGGAGAGAAAAGATTCGACATGGAGAGAAAAGATTTGACACAGAGAGAAAAGATTCGACATTATAGAGAGAAAAGATTTGACATAGAAAGAAAAGATTCGACATAGAGAGAAAAGAGTCGACATTATAGAGAGAAAAGATTTGACATAGAAAGAAAAGATTCGACACAGAGAGAAAAGAGTCGAAATTATAGAGAGAAAAGATTAGACATAGAGAGAAAAGATTTAACATAGAGAGAAAAGATTCGACATGGAGAGAAAAGATTCGACATGGAGAGAAAAGATTTGACACAGAGAGAAAAGATTCGACATTATAGAGAGAAAAGATTTGACATAGAAAGAAAAGATTCGACATAGAGAGAAAAGACTCGACACAGAGAGAAAAGAGTCGACATTATAGAGAGAAAAGATTAGACATAGAGAGAAAAGATTTGACATAGAGAGAAAAGATTCGACATGGAGAGAAAATGGGGCCATGTTTATTCTCACTGATGCTCGGCCCTGGGGCATTTTCTACCCCCATTGGTCAGAATCCGGCCCCCCTGAAGTCTCAAAGACAGTAAACTGGCCCTTTGCTTTTGAAAATTATGGAGACCCCTGGTCTATCACATAAAATCCCAATAAAATACATTTACTGTTTTGGTTGTAACATGACATGTGGGAAATTTCAAGGGGTATGAATACTTTTTCAAGGCGCTGTAAATTGTCCCTGCAATTTCTAGAAATTTGAAAATCTTCATATTCAATCAACAAAAAATGCTGCTACTCACCCTTGACCTACAAGAGAGCCGAGCGATCACTCAATGGATACAATATGTCACAATGCAACTAGATTGTTACTTTCAGGAAAACAAATAAAGATCATAATCTCTGTTTAATCCTTGTGGATACAAAGACTGAAGTTCATGAATCCACTATTTCTCCCTTTGTTTAATTTTCAATATCCTGTCTCCACCCCTCCTATCTTTAGGTACTTTTTCCAAATGTAGAAAACGCAGTTTTGTGTCCTTATTATAATCACATTCAGGGGAATGCTTAGATATCGGCAGACCTGTTTTTTTGCTTCTAACCGAGCTGCGATGTTGTGCAATGCGATCCTTAATTTTTTATTTATTTTTTATCCATTGTTTTTATTTGTTTTAAACGCAACCTCTTCCGGACCGGCTCACTCCGATATACGTCGGCACTTTGAAGAGGGATATCTTTGTTATGGCGGCCGCTAGCTACCGTAACCCCCGGTATCCTCTTCTTCAGTGAGCAGTCCTCTTTTAGATAAAAGTGCTCTCTGCGACGGATTCGCCGCAAGATCACTTTTATCGGCAGCAGGAGAGGGGCTCCCCCCTCCCGCCGCTTTCCGGTGCCCTCCGCTGTTTAATGGAGTCGTTGGTCGCCGCAAATCCGCCCATAGTGTCGGTGGTAAAAATAGCGGCATTTTACCGCCGACCCTATGGGCGGCTCAGTGTGAAAGGGGGTCTTAAAGGGCCATTTTTTTAAAAAAAAAATTCAAATGACAAAATTTTTTATTAATTTTTTGCCATTTTAGTGTAAATGAGATGTGATGTCTTTTTGATCCCCCAGATCTCATATATAAGAGGACCTGTTGTGCTTTTTTTTATTACAAGGGATGTTTACATTCCTTATAATAGGAATAAAAGTGACACCATTAAAAAAAAAAAAGAACAGTGTAAAAAATAAAAAATAAAAGCTAAAATAAATAAGAAAAAAAATAAAAATGTAAACGTGGATAATTCTGAAGTGGAAGGAAAATTATAAATGGTTTTCATTTTTTTTTTTTTACAAATAAATATGTAAAAAGTGTGGGGGGGGGGGCATTTGAATTCAGCCCCCTTTACTCTGATAACTAAAATCTAGAGGATCTAATTGCCTTCAGAAGTCACCTGATTAGTAAATAGACTCCACCTGTGTGTCATTTAATCTCAGTATAAATACAGCTGTTCTGTGAAGCCCTCAGGGGTTTGTTAGAGAACCTTAATGCACAAACAGCATCATGAAGGCCAAGGAACACACCAGACAGGTCAGGGATAAAGTTGTGGTGAAGTATAAAGCAGGGTTAGGTTATAATAAAAATCTCCCAAGCTTTGAAGATCTCACGGAGCTTCTGTTCAATCCATCATCGGAAAATGGAAAGAGTATGGCACAACCGCAAACCTACCAAGACATGGCCGTCCACCTAAACTGACCGGGCCGGGCAAGGAGAGCGTTCATCAGAGAAGCAGCCAAGAGGTCCATGGTGACTCTGGAGGAGCTGCAGAGATCCACAGCTCAGGGGGGAGAATCTGTCCACAGGACAACTATTAGTGGTCTCTCCACAAATCTGCCCTTTATGGAAGAGTGACAAGAAGAAAGACATTGGAGAAAGAAAGACAGAAGAAGTCCTGTCTGCAGTTTGTGAGAAGCCACGTGGGGGAATGATGAAGTCAGAAGTGACGTCAGGTTGCGAGCTCGCCGCTCGTGGCGCTGTGTTTAGTTTGCATGTTTTTAATGTGAGTATCAAGTTGGCTGTTAGGTTAACCACTTCAGCCCCGGAGGATTTGGCTGCCCAATGACCTGGCCCCTTTTTGCGATTCGGCACTGCGTCGCTTTAACTGACAAATGCGCGGCCGTGTGACGTGGCTCCCGAACAAAATTGACGTCCTTTTTTTCCCCACAAATAGAGATTTATTTTGGTTGTATTTGATCACCTGTACGGTTTTTGTTTTTTGCGCTACAAACAAAAATAGAGCGAAAAAAAAAATATATTTTTTACTTTTTGCTATATAAATATCCCCAAAAAATCTATTTAAAGAAATGTTTTTCCTCAGTTTAGGCCGATACGTATTCTTCTACATATTTTTGGTAAAAAAAATTGCAATAAGCGTTTATTGATTGGTTTGTGCAAAAGTTATAGCGTCTACAAAATAGGGGGATAGTCGTGACTGCGACATTATGGCGGACACATTGGACACTTATGATGCTATTTTTGGGACCATTCACATTTATACAGCGATCGGTGCTATATAAATGCACTGATTACTGTATAAACATGACTGGCAGGGAAGGGGTTAACCGCTACGGGGCTAGGAAGGGGTTAAGTGTGTCCTAGGGAGTGATTCTAACTGTGTGGAGGGCGGGGCTTACTGTAACAGGACACTGATTGCTGCTCCCGATGACAGGGAGCAGTCTATCGGTGTCCTGTCACTAGGCATCCCCCCGTTCTGCAGCTCCGTGACACAGGACACCGGTGGACATGGAGCCCGCGTGTCCGGCGGGCGCGGTCATGGACCCATGCGCCCGTGCCATTCTGCCGACATATATTTAAATGATGTGGCCAGCAAGTGGTTAAATAAATAAATTCAAGTTTCAACATACTTCACGATTCGGCCCCGCCCTTTCTTCCAGCTACAGTATCTACAGCAGGGGTCTGGATTTCGGTGGCTGCTATTGCAATTTGAATATTCCACCTGAGTAGGGGTGTCAGCGGTGACAATAGATAGATTCATGCATTGCATGAATCTATCTGTGACAGACTCACCTGGGACAGAGGCTTTTGGAGGGGACTGAATGCTAGCCTCTTGCCTTGCGATCATGGGCGCCCTGGCATTTGGGGGAACGGTGCTCTTTGTGAGCTGTATGCCTGGGGACGATGTATATGCCATTAGAGTGACTGATTCATACTGTTGGGACATACAGTGTAAGGAGATCCCCTCCAGCCCTCTGTCTATTCTCTGTGCTAATTGACCCGGCTATTGTGTGAAGATGTCCTGTGTTTACACTTATGATAATGTGTATTGTATAGCAGGTGAGCGAGGAGACGCGACGTCTACACTGAAAGGTCATATCTCGGAGTCGCCTAGTCTGGGTAAATGATTAGTTAATTTGTGTTCTGGTTACCTCCTCTTCAACCACTTAAGACCCGGACCAAAATGCAGGTAAAGGACCGAGGCCATTTTTTGCGATTGGGCACTGCGTCGCTTTAACTGACAATTGCGCGGTCGTGCTACGTGGCTCCCAAACAAAATTGGCGTCCTTTTTTTCCCACAAATAGAGCTTTCTTTTGGTGGTATTTGATCACCTCTGCGGTTTTTATTTTTTGCGCTATAAACAAAAATAGAGCGTTAATTTTGAAAAAAATGCAATATTTTTTACTTTTTGCTATAATAAATATCCCCAAAAATATATATAAAAAAAAAAATTTTCCTCAGTTTAGGCCGATACGTATTCTTCTACATATTTTTGGTAAAAAAAATCGCAATAAGCGTTTATCGATTGGTTTGCGCAAAATGTATAGTGTTTACAAAATGGGGGATAGTTTTATTGCATTTTTATTAATACATTTTTTTTACTACTAATGGCGGCGATCAGCGATTTTTTTCGTGACCGCGACATAATGGCGGACACCATAGACAAATTTGACACATTTTTGGGACAATTGTCATTTTCACAGCAAAAAATGCTATAAAAATGCACTGATTACTGTGAAAATGGCAATTGCAGTTTGGGGGTTGACCACTAGGGGGCGCTGATGGGGTTAAGTGTGACCTCATATGTGTTTCTAACTGTAGGGGGCGGGGCTGGACGTGTGACGTCATTGATGGTGTTTCCCTATATCAGGGAACACACGATCAATGACAGCGCCACAGTGAAGAATGGGAAAGCTGCGTTTACACACACCTCTCCCCGTTCTTCAGCTCCGGGGACCGATCGTGGGACTCCAGCGGCAATCGGGTCCGCGGGTACCGCGCCCGCGGTCACGGAGCTTCGGACCGGGTCGCGGGCGTGCGACCCAGGGCTGGGCACTTAAAGAGGACGTACAGGTACGTGCCTGTGCCCAGCCGTGCCATTCTGCCGACGTATATGTGCAGGAGGCGGTCCTTAAGTGATTAACCACTTCCCGACCTCCTCATGTACATTTACGTCGGCAGAATGGCACGGACAGGCACATCAACGTACCTGTACGTGCCTGCCTAGACGTGGGTGGGGGGTCCGATCGGGACCCCCCCCCCCGGTACATGCGGAGGTCGGGTCCGTTTGGGGAGTGATCCGGGACGACGGCGCGGCTATTTGTTTTTAGCCGCTCCGTCGCGATCGCTCCCCGGAGCTGAAGAACGGGGAGAGCCGTGTGTAAACACGGCTTCCCCGTGCTTCACTGTGGCAGCACATCGATCGAGTGATCCCTTTTATAGGGGAGACTCGATCGATGATGTCAATCCTACAGCCACACCCCCCTACACTAGTAAACACATACACAGTGATCCCTAAATTTTACAGCGCCCCCTGTGTTTAACTCCCAAACTGCAACTGTAATTTTCACAATAAACAATGCAATTTAAATGCATTTTTTGCTGTGAAAATGACAATGGTCCCAAAAATGTGTCAAAATTGTCCGAAGTGTCCGCCATAATGTCGCAGTCACGAAAAAAAATCGCTGATCGCCGGCATTACTAGTAAAAAAAATATTAAAAAAAAAAATGCAAAAAAACTATCCCCTATTTTGTAAACGCTATAAATTTTGCGCAAACCAACCAATTTTTTATATATGTTTTTGGGGGATATTTATTATAGCAAAAAGTAAAAAATATTGCATTTTTTTCAAAATTGTCGCTCTATTTTTGTTTATAGCGCAAAAAATAAAAACCGCAGAGGTGATCAAATACCACCAAAAGAAAGCTCTATTTGTGGGGAAAAAAGGACGCCAAACTGTAAAAACCCCTTGGGTCTTTAGCCAGCATATTGGTCCGGGGCTTAAGTGGTTAACTGTATATAAGATTGTATTCTTGGTTCTAATAAACACTCCATGTTCAGCACACAAACAAGTCTCGTCTCGTTGGGTGCTTGTGAGCAGCTGGAATATCTGATATCTCTATCCAGACTGATAGGAAGCGGTATATGATGGAAGCACTCAAGCGGAGTGTGGGACGTGGCACTATCTATTGGTGATAGAGCGCAGTGCAGGAGAGAGTAGATCATCATATCTAGGAAGGACATCCCCCCCCCACATCTATGCCTGCCCTGTGTGGTTTAGATGTGTATAGACCAGTGGCGGCTGGTGCTGGAGGATTTTGGAGGGAGCGGGTGCGGGCGGGCACCTCCAGGTCCTCAATCACCCTCCAGTTGTCATGGCTCCCCTGGTGTCTGGCACTGTGGCTTCTGTCTTGACCCGGTCTTCTTTCCAGGTTCTGGGTCTTTGGTCTCCTGTCCTGATTGGCCAGGAAGCCGGAAGCCGATGCTGATTTGCTGGTATCGCAGGATGGGAGGGTTCGGGGGGCAGTGCTCTGCACCCGAGGACAATATGAAATTGACCAATTGGGGCCTTGGGATGTGGTCACATGCTTGTGAGGGGATGATAGACCTGGCATGGACTTGGAAACGTAACCACTTAAGGACCCCATCACACCGATATACATCGGCAGAAGGGCACAATCACGTACCTGTACATTGCCTTTAAGAGCCCAGCCGTGGGTTCGCGAGCGCTCTGCCGGCGGCGCGCTCGCGACCCGGTCCAAAGCTCCGTGACCGCGCCAGCGGGACCCGATCGCCGCGATCGGTCACAGGAGCTGAAGAATGGGGAGAGGTGAGGGTAAACACACCTTCCCCGTTCTTCTGTGTGGCAGTGACACTGATCATCTGTTCCCTGATATAGGGAATGACGATCAGTGACGTCACACCTACAGCCACGCCCCCCTACAGTAAGAATAACTCCCTTAGGGCACACTTAACCCCTTAGCGCCCCCTAGTGGTTAACCCCATTCACTGCCATTGTCATTTTCACAGTAATCAGTGGCATTTTTATAGCACTTTTCGCTGTGAAAATGACAATGGTCCCAAAATAGTGTCAAAAGTGTCCGATATGTCCGCCATAATGTCGCAGTCACAAAAAAAACACTGATCGCCGCCATTACTAGTAAGAAAAGAATTATTAATTAAAATGCCATTAAACTATCCTCTATTTTTTGCGCAAACCAATCGATAAACGCTTATTGTGATTTTTTTTACCAAAAATAGGTAGAAGAATACGTATCGCCCTAAACTGAGGAAATAGGGCCAGATTCACAAAAGAGATACAACGGCGTTTCTCCTGATAGGCCGTCGTATCCCTGTTTCTATCTATGCGGCTGATTCATAGAATCAGTTACGCATAGATATCCATAAGATCCGACAGGTGTAATTGTTTTACACTGTCGGATCTTAGGATGCAGTACCGCGGCCGCCGCTGGGGGGAGTTTGCGTCGTAAACCAGCGTCAGGTATGCAAATTAGGAGTTACGGCGATCCACAACGGATTTTCGCATTCGCTACGTCGCCGCTAGTCTAGTTTCCCGTCGCAAAGTTAGTCGTCGTTTTTGGTGCCCTAACTTTAGTCAGCAAACGTATTGCTGTCTAAAGTATGTCCGTCGTTCCCGCGTCGAAATTTAAAAATGAACGTCGTTTGCGTAAGCCGTCCGGGAAAACAGAAGTACGCTACGCGCGTTGCCGTTCGAAAAAATGACATCACTGCGCGCAAAGCACGACGGGAATTGCGAAACAGAGCATGCGCAGTAGGTCCGGCGTGGGAGCGCGCCTAATTTAAATGGCACACGCCCATTTGAATTGGCCCGCCTTGCGCCGGACGTCTTTACGATACACCGCCGCAAGTTTCCAGGTAAGTGCTGTGTGGATCGGGCACTAAAACTGGAAACTTGCGGCGGTGTATCGTAAACGGGTTACGTTACACCGGCGCTCTTGTATGTGAATCTGGCTCAAAATATATTTTTTTAGACATATTTTGGGGATATTTATTATAGCAAAAAGTAAACAATATTGCATTTTTTTCAAAATTGTCGCTCTATTTTTGTTTATAGTGGCCCGGTCATTGACCAGCAAAATGGTCCGGGGCTGAAGTGGTTAAGGGGCGTGCAGATGGGCACATTTTGTTGTGCCAATCAGAGTCACCCTTAACATAAAATTAAAGTAGCATGCTGAGGGGCGCATTTTATGTTAAGGGGGCACACTGATGGGGACACCTGTTGTAAGGAGGCACTCTGATAGGGACACCTGATGTAAAGGGGCACTTTAATGAGGACACCTGATGTAGGGGGGGGCACCTGATGTAAGGAGCACTGTAATGGGAACACCTGATGTAAGTGGGCTCTCTGTTGGGAATACCTGATGTAAAGGGGCACTTTGATGGGGACGCCTGATATAAAGGGGATACTGTAATGTTGGCAACTGATTTATGGGGGTAGTCTGATAGGGGCACCCCGTGTAATGAATTACTCTGGTAGGAGCACCTGATGTAAGAGGGAACCGAAGCTCTGGGACCGCGGGACTCGCGGACCCGATCGCCGCTGGAGTCCCGCGATCGGTCCCCGGAGCTGAAGAACGGGGAGAGCTGTGTGTAAACACAGCTTCCCCGTTCTTCACTGTGGTGGCATCATCGATCGTGTGATCCCTTTTATAAGGGGACACAATCGATGACGTCACACCTACAGCCACACCCCCCTACAGTTGTAAACACACTTCAGGTCACACATAACCCCTTCAGCACCCCCCCTGTGGTTAACTCCCAAACTGCAAATTTTAAATGCATTTTTTGCTGTGAAAATGACAATGGTCCCAAAAATGTGTCAAAATTGTCCGATGTGTCCGCCATAATGAAAAAAATCGCTGATCGCCGCCATTAGTAGTAAAAAATTAAAATGAATAAAAATGCAATAAAACTATCCCCTATTTTGTAAACGCTATACATTTTGTGCAAACCAACCGATAAACGCTTCTTGTGATTTTTTTCTTCACCTAAAATATGTAGAAGAATACGTATCGGCCTAAACTGAGGGGAAAAAATGTATTTTTATATATTTTTTGGGGGATATTTATTATAGCAAAAAGTTAAAAATATTGCATTTTTTTCAAAATTGTCGCTCTATTTTTGTTTATAGCGCAAAAAATAAAAACCGCAGAGGTGATCAAATACCACCGAAAGAAAGCTCTATTTGTGGGGGAAAAAGGATGCCAATTTTGTTTGGGAGCCACATCGCACGACCGCGCAATTGTCTTTTAAAGCGACGCAGTGCCGAATCGCAAAACCTGTCCGGGTCCTTTAGCTGCATTTTGGTCCGGGTCTTAAGTGGTTAAAATTGATTAAAAATAGATAAAAATCAATCATATAATGTACCTCTAGTTTCGTTTTTGCATCTAATTTCGTTTTTGCATGTTATCCTGCCTCTGTGCATGTACAGAGCCATAGAGCAGTGATGGTTTGGAAAATGAAACTAGAATCTCCCAGTACTGTGGTCATCAGGAAACAGACAACCAGGAAGTGTCCAGAACAGAGAAGAATTACAGCAACATCAGAGCAAAAACGAACAATGAGGACATGAAACCAGGACTGCAGTAAGGTAAAGGAAGCTATTTAGCTAAAAAAAAAAATTCCTTTAGTGACCCTTTAATGCATTAAGGTGAAAAAACATCTGATTCTTACACCCCCCCCAACCCCCTGTTTACTTACCTGAGCCTTCGAAAGTCTTGAGTCATGAACGCGCTGGCTTCTCGGCCAGGCTTCCTCGGCTCTTCTCGTCTCTTCATTGGATAGATTGATAGTAGGGCAGCCATTAGCTCGCGCTGCTGTCAATCAACTCCAATGACGAGAGGGCCGGGGCCGAGTCCTGTAGTTTTGGCGGCTATGGACGCTGAATACAGGACTCAGGAGCGCGCACGCAAGGTAACCCCGTTGGGAAAGCGCTTCCCAGGGGGGTTAGTTGATGCGGTGAGGAGCCGAGAGAGCTGCAGAGAGAGCCCAGAAGACAAGGATCGGGGCCACTCTGTGCAAAATGAACTGCACAGTGGAGGTAAGTATGACATGTTTGTTATTTAAAAAAAATGTAAACCTTTACAACCCATTTAATGCAAGCTGTGTATGGTTTGTAATAAAAATGATTAAAACATAAAAATAAAAAGACATCTATTTTTTTTCTTCCAGATGCAATATACTTGCTGTATCCCTCAGAAATGGCCGGCTGCCCAAAAAAATCTTAGTATCCGTGGTGCAAATGAGTGAAATATTTGTCTACAATATCCAAAAAAAGACACATTTTTTATATCCAGGTGCAATGTGCTTGCTCTCTTCCTCGCAAATTGCTACCTATCCAATGAAGGTTTATAAGGTGTCTGTCAGCATCCTGACCCCTGTACTGGACCCACATGGATGTACACTCTGGGGTGTGTGTGGAGGTTCATGCAGGCATTAGATTGTAAGCTCCTCTGGTACAGAGACTGATGTGACTGTGGTATATGTCAGAGCTATATAAATGTATAATAATAATAGTGTGTGACTGTGGCGGGGGGGGACATTAGAATCCAATACCTATAATTTAATAGTTGTTATTATTTCGAATTTTTGTATGTTCATTCTTTCTAATTTTCGGATTTCCTTTCTTATTTATGAATTTACAAATTTTTTGAATTTCTGAAAAATAACAAGAAACAAATGAAAGGAAAACAAACACATTTTTCGTCAGTGCACATGTCTAGGGGGACATTAGAGTGTAAGCTCCTCTGGTACAGAGACTGGTGTGACTGTCTCAGTGATCTCTGTACAGCGCTGCGGTATATGTCAGAGCTATATAAATGTTTAATAATAGTGTTTGACTGTGGGAAGGGGTGGCAATTGAGACATATGAAATTCAAAAAAGTCAAAATTTGAAAATTCGAAAATCTGAAAAAATAACTTAACTATTATTAACTATTAAATTTATAGGTATTGGAATTTCCTTTTAAATTTGGCTGTTGGTGAATGTAACGAATACGAATTTATCCGAAGTTACGAATTACCCAAAATAACGAATGCCACATCTAAACAGATGGAACATAATGAATTCATAATAATAAATAGCAATAATAATAAAAAAAACGTATTATTATTAATTATTATTTTGTTCCACTTGTTTAGATGCGGCATTCTTTATTTCAGATAATTCGTAACGTCAGATAAATTCGAATTCGTTACATTTACTAACAGATGAATTTGAAATGAAATTCCAATACTTGTAATTTAATAGTTATTAATTAATTATTTAGTTATTATTTAGAATTTGGGGATTTTCGTTCTTTCTAATTTTCAGATTTTCCTTTCTAATTTTCGAATTTGGGGGACATTTGGGGTTAAAAGAATATACGTACAGGCCTTTTATATTACGCATATTACATAGTTTTCATGTTTTCCATATCCATATATATTTGGCAGAAGAGACACCATTTTGTGTCTTAGGTTGAGTCAGGCCTCGTACACACGACAGAGAAACTCGACGTGCCAAGCCCGTCGAGTTCCTCGACGAGTTCCTTGTTGAACTTGTCGAGAAGCTCGGCAGGCTTGCTTTGCGTACACACGTAACATACCAAAATCTGGTCGTTCTCCGGCGCGATGACGCTCACGACGTATGACGCGACTATAAAGGGGAGGTTTGATTTTGTTGGCGCCACCCTTGGGGCTCCTTTTGCTGATTCCGTGTTTACGCGTGTTAGTAAAAGTTTGGTGAGTGACGATTCGTGCTTTTCAGTCTTTGTGCTTTCAGATTGATCTCTGCCGTTCAGTTTGTACTTGTGTGGGTCGTATCTAGGCAATCGAGACGTGCGGTCAGGTCGTATTGTTTTACATTGCGGTCCTGTCCCCGCGTTTTTCATTGTCAGGGTCGTTCTTCATAGGTCTTGCTGTTCTTCACTGCGGTCTGTTTAGTGCAATTCTGATTTGTCGTTCGTAACTAGCCTTGTAGCCATGTTGCAGGCACCTAGTCGTCGCCGACTTCGTGCTAAGCATCTTCTGTCTATAGGTCTGTTTGTTTATGACCTAGACGATGAGGAGTTCATGAACAGGAGGAGGACACGTTCATGGACCAAGAATTGGTTGCTCCGTAGGAACCAATTCTCTCACATGCCTTTGCTGCGGGAGCTTCAGGAAAATAATCCTGTTGATTACAGGAATTTCCTGAGGATGTCTGATCCCGTCTTTCAGCACCTGTTGGCTTTGGTGTCCCCCTATATTACCAGGCAGGACACCGTTATGCGGGAAGCCATCAGTGCTGAGCAGAGGCTAGTTGCCACCCTCCGTTATCTGGCAACTGGGAGAAGCCTTCAGGACTTAAAGTTCTCCACGGGCATCTCCCCCCAGGCTCTGGGCCTCATCATTCCTGACACCTGCTCTGCCATCATCCAGGTTCTGCAGGAGGAATATATGAGGGTAAGTTTTCTCCTTTAATATCACATTTTATGTCTATAATGTATGCTAATGTCTTGTAGTTATCTCCTCCTTCCCTAATTACCATGTCTGGAATATGCTGTGAATGTCCCCTTTGCCCCCATGCATGCTGTAAACTTTGATGCCCCTTTTTTGGCCTACATGCATATTTTCCATCACTTACCTCCCCAGCATGCTATCCTGGGCCCCAACCTACCTAGTCTAGTCACTTCCCAATGTATTGTGTTATATCCATTGTAATGTCCCCCCCCTCCCCTCCAAAATGTGTTGTAAAGTCTATGTTCACCAATATTTAATTTTTTTTATTTTAATTTTAGGACTCCCAAACTCATCTAGCCCTCCCCTCCAAAATGTGTTGTAAAGTCTATGTTCACCAATAATCAAAATTATTTTTTTTTAGTACTCCCAAACTCATCTAGCCCTCCCCTCCAAAATGTGTTGTAAAGTCTATGTTCACCAATATTTAATTTTTTTTTATTTTAATTTTAGGACTCCCAAACTCATCTAGCCCTCCCCTCCAAAATGTGTTGTAAAGTCTATGTTCACCAATAATCAAAATTAATTTTTTTTAGTACTCCCAAACTCATCTAGCCCTCCCCTCCAAAATGTGTTGTAAAGTCTATGTTCACCAATATTTAATTTTTTTTTATTTTAATTTTAGGACTCCCAAACTCATCTAGCCCTCCCCTCCAAAATGTGTTGTAAAGTCTATGTTCACCAATAATCAAAATTAATTTTTTTTAGTACTCCCAAACTCATCTAGCCCTCCCCTCCAAAATGTGTTGTAAAGTCTATGTTCACCAATATTTAATTTTTTTTTATTTTAATTTTAGGACTCCCAAACTCATCTAGCCCTCCCCTCCAAAATGTGTTGTAAAGTCTATGTTCACCAATAATCAAAATTAATTTTTTTTAGTACTCCCAAACTCATCTAGCCCTCCCCCAAACTTGGGCACTGGCCCATCAGAGGGGGTGTTTAATGTGTTAATTGGCTAAATATATTTAGATATAATATGCTAGTTCCCAGAAATGTTATAATGCTTATAATGTCTTTGTATAATCTGCTTGCAAGGTTATGTGGCTAATTTTTTCTTTTTTTCTTCCCCAGCTTCCGTCCACACCACAGGAGTGGCAGTCTGTGGCTTTGGACTTCCAGACCCGATGGAACTTCCCCAACTGCGGGGGAGCCATCGACGGGAAGCACGTCCGCATCGTGCCTCCACCCCGTTCAGGATCCCAGTTCTTTAATTATAAGGGGTTCAACAGTATTGTGCTGATGGCGGTGGTGTCAGCACAGTATGAATTCCTTTTTGTGGATGTCGGGATGAATGGACGGGTATCGGATGGGGGAGCCTTCAGGCAGACGGAGTTCGCGCTTCGCCTTCAGGATGATGATCTGTCATTGCCACCGGATGACCAGAATGTAGAAGGCCTGCCATTTGTTTTCCTGGCTGATGAAGCGTTTGCCCTGGGACCCCATCTTATGAGGCCATTCCCTCAGCGCACCCTCACCCCAGAGAGGAGTGTCTTTAATTTCCGGCTGGGCCGAGCACGTAGAGTGGTTGAGAACGCTTTCGGCATCATGGCCAGCCGGTTCCGCCTTTTCCTCACCTCTCTCCACATGGCGGAATATAAGTGGAATACAATTATTTTTGCCTGCTGCATTCTCCACAATTTTTTAAGGAGACAATCTCCAAATTATATGGCCCTGGTTGGGCCCGAGGCACAACATTTGACCCCTGCAGAAACTTTGGCGGGCCTTGAAGCTGGCCACACAGGACTGCCCCCCCAGAGTGCCCGTGAAGTCCGGGACAAATACATGGACTATTTCATGGGTAGGGGGGCAATACCATCTCAAGCAAATTTGCCATAATTGTAGCTTTCTTAAAAATAAATCATAATTTTTTTTCTAAACTTGTTATGTCTTGCTTGTGTTGTTTGGAGTTCTTTACTAAGTGTAACTAAGTGTATTTTCATTATCAACTAGCAAACATTTCCCAGGTGACCCCCAAACCAAACACATAGAAAATTTGACGTATTTTAGGAAAAACACCACACACTTTTTTGATGTTCAAAAGCTCTTTATTTTCTAAATTTTTTTATTTTTATTTATTCATAAATACCCTACAAAATTTTTTTTTATATTTTCTCATACAATATACAATCATTTTTGTGTGTGATTTTTCTCATACAATATACAATCATTTTTGTATTTTTGTGGGTGATTTTTCTCATACAATATACAATCATTTTAGTATTTTTTTGGTTGATTTTTCTCATACAATATACAATCATTTTTGTATTTTTTTGGTTGATTTTTCTCATACAATATACAATCATTTTTGTATTTTTTTGGTTGATTTTTCTCATACAATATACAATAATTTTTGTATTTTTTTTGGTTTTTTTTTGATTAAATAAAGTAGAAAATCTTGTTTTATTATTTTTTTGGTTTTTTTTTGATTAAATAAAGTAGAAAATCTGGTTTTATTATTTTTTTGTTTTTTTTTTGATTAAATAAAGTAGAAAATCTGGTTTTATTATTTTTTTGGTTTTTTTTTGATTAAATAAAGTAGAAAATCTGGTTTTATTTTTTTTTTGGTTTTTTTTTGATTAAATAAAGTAGAAAATCTGGTTTTATTATTTTTTTGGTTTTTTTTTGATTAAATAAAGTAGAAAATCTGGTTTTTTTTTTTTTTTTGGTTTTTTTTTAATTACATAAAGTAGAAAATCTGGTTTTATTATTTTTTTGGTTTTTTTTAAATTAAATAAACATTAAAATCTGGTATATAAAATTTTTTTTGGTATTTTTTTTAGATTCAGAGTCTCCCCAAAACATCAAGTAAATTTTTTAATTTATTTTCCACCCTCCTTGTTCTTTCTTTAATTTGTCGGTTGGCCAGATGAATCTCCTCCACCTCTTCTCTGCAGGCCCAGATTTCAGATATAACCATCTGTTTTGTATGCCTGTCCAAGCCACCACCTGATCCTGAAATGTGGGACAAAACCATTTTTTAAAATTAGGCAGGCCTACATCTACATTACCTGAAGCTGGGTTAGTTATATGTTACTTTACCTGATGTGGTGGCAGGCTGCGCATCATCACCATCCCTCGGGGGTGTGGCTTGCTGGACTTCTTGCTCCCGTGTCGAAGCTTCATGACGCCCTACGAGAATGAAGAAAATGGAAACAGGTTTTTTCTAGCTTATAGGCCTGAAAGAGGAATATGATTCACTTTAGACAATTTCTGGGACTATTGATGTTTTGAAAAACCCCTCAGGGCAAAACACAGGATTGAAGGCATTCACAAAGATCCTGACAAATCTTGTAGCTTTGGTCTACTTTTAAACATGTAAGCCAACAAAGTATACACTGGATCACCTCAGCTCTGTGTGAATCCCAAAATGGGTTATTAAAGGGGACAACAATTATGCAAATGAGTCCACATGTGTCACCGACTGCTGAGCAGACTCTCCTTTTACTGTATATTTAATTAATAAAAAAAGTTTGGTGGTTTTAATAGCACATCTACATTATTTTCACGATTGATCTCACCACAATTTTAAAAAAATGTCCTAATTTCTAGGATTTTAAACACAATATTTAGTCGTTCCGAATGGACGTCCAGTTTGACGACAAATTATTGTGCCTAAAAAAATATTACAGTACAACCTGAAATCAAAAACACATGGCGCGGAACAAATCTTACAAAATATATAACAAACTTACTTCTTCTAATCACTCTCCTGATCCTCTTCATTTGTTCCGGCTCCCGTTTTTTAAGGTCACACCACCTTTTCCGGATCTGCTCCTTGGACCTTTTCACCCCAAATTTCTGATGGAGACTCCTCCTCACCTTCTCCATTATTTGGGCCTTGACCTTATTAGGGTACTTATATGGCCCATGCCTCCCATCGTAGTCCTCTGCTTTGAGGATGAGGACCATCTCCACCATTTCCTCAAAGGTCATGTTGGAGGCCTTACACCTGATTCGCCGTGCTGCCATCTTCTCCAACATGTGCTTCCAACAAAAAAAAGATGGAAAAGGGGCGGGGAAAATACGATACCATGAACGTCAGGGGCGGGGAGACGTGCGTAAAGTCCCACATGCGCGTGTATAAAGGGCTACCACGTGAGTAAAAGGGGCGTTCACAGTTTGTGGAAGACGGCGGAGATAACGATCGGGTCAAAGACCGGTATGTAACTACATTTTACATGTTTTTCTTGATTGAATGATTTTGTGGCCTACATCTTAGGTTCAGAAATTACAACATAGCCAGTTTTTAATTTGAAGGTAATGGTCCGCTATAGTGCCGTCGTACGTAAACAACGCTTTGATTATGCATTTTGATCCAACTACTGTTGTGTGGGCAATCTCGGTTCTCATCAGGATGTCTTCTAAAAACAAGTCGGTTTAAACATGATGCAAATGGTCGCTTTTATGTCTTGACCAAACTATATCGGAGTGCTTTTCTCTAACTAACGTTTCATACACAAATGAGGATGAGATCTGGCTTATTAGTTCGACACAACTGGTCATCTGTTTCCTAGGAACTGACCCAACATGATCTGCTGCCAATTCCACCTTGTCGTTTTTGCGACGGAAGATAAGGGGCGGGGGGGAAACATCAATTTTTTTTAAGCATGGGCGGATGTCGTGTGCGGAGTGTATATAAGGCTCGAAAACATGTAGCGTCCATACGACCGGGTTGCGTAAGAAAGACGTTTGAACGACAAGCGTGTAGGTATGCTTCGAACTTGGGACAGCAGTGGCATATTCAGGAAAGACAGACATTTAAAGGAGCACTAAGCCAAAATTGTTTGGGGCAGAAATAACTAACTTTACATTATATCAGTATTGATTTCATGTCCTCATTGTCCCTTTTTGCTTTTAAGCAGCTGTAATCATTTGCATAAATCATCACTTCCTGGTTCTGCTCCCTCTCAAATTTATCAGGGGAGCTTGTCACTGTGGTCTAAGCTGTGTGTTTAAAAATCAACCAAAACAATGCTAATAATTTTTGACAATAAAAATATGCCCTGCTTTTATTTTTTTTTGGTTCTGTGTGTCTCTTTACTTCACAGAAACAATAACTAAATTTAAAACCAAAAGTGAAACTAGAGGCACATTATATGTATGCACTTGTATGTCTCTAGACACTGTAAACAGTAATTTCCTCAAAAAATATAGTTATCCATTAGTGACCCTTTAAGGGCTAGCTTGTGAGAAAGAGTAATTGACTTTCTAGATTGTGTAGTGACATTATTTTTTTATCCTTGGTTTTGGACAGGAAAAGATGAATCGCTTTAACCAACCCGACTTCTTGGAGATCTTTATTGATAGGTGGCAAGAACTTCCTGTTCTGTGGGCCACCAAAGACCCCATCTCTCGAAATAGAGAATTGCGGAAAACTGCACTGGAGAGCCTGCTCCCACTTGTGCGGAGACAGGTGGGGTTTGATGTGACAACTGACCAGTTGGAGGTCAAAATTGGGACCTTGAGAGGCACCTACAGGAAGGCACGCAACAAGGTCTTGGCTTCGATGAGGTCTGGAGCTGGAGCAGGGCGGGTATTTCAACCCAAGTTGTGGTACTACAGCAAACTGAGCTTCCTGGATGAACACCTGGAGGTTAGGGAGTCACTTTCTAGCCTTCGCCCCAGAAGCCACAGAAGCTCCAGCCTTCCCTCCAGCCAACCTGCTGCTCCCTCTGCAGAAGAACCCTCTCAGCAGCCTTCCATCCTGGATGAAGATCCAGATTTGCCCAGCTGGAGCCAGGTATATAGTACTTTCAATGTGCAAATATGTGGTGTTCAAATGTTGTTAAAGAGATGTAAATTAAGATATTAAAGGTAAAAAAAATTTAAATCTAAAAGTGTTATTCCTAAAATTTGTCAGTATTGGCCATGAATTTTTGTGGTGTGATTGACCATAAAACATGGGTCAGAATGATTGGCTTAGCTAAGTCGTGACCAAAAAAAATGCTACAGTCAGGAGCTTAAATAAATAAACCAAAAATTTTAAAAAATAGTAAAACTTTACTTTTTTCCCATACACAGGACGAGACCAGGCAGCAGGAGGATCAGGAAAATGCCAGGCAGGAGGAGGACAGGGTGAGTGGCTTGGAGGAGGCTGCAGGCCCAAGTATCTTGGACGTGTTGGCAGGCCCAAGTAGCAGTAACGTGGTGGCAGGCCCAAGTGGAGCGGATGAGGTGGCAGGCCCAAGTGGGTTGCAGGAGGTTGCTGGGCCAAGCACGAGATGCCAGGTGTCTCCTCTTCATCTGCGTCCGAGAAGGCAGGTGAGGGATACAAGGGTGCGTGACGCCTCACTAGCCCTCATTCGGGATGCCCATGCAACCCTGCAACAGCCTCCCACTGCTCAGGAGGGATTTGTCACAGTTGTTTTGGCCAAAATGTCAGAAATGACATTAGACCAACGCCTCCTCTTTGAGGGCCTCCTCATCACCCTGGCAAATCAGGGGGTGAGGGGTCTTCTCACAGAGGACACTGTGATTTGCCGCCATCCCCATCCTCACACACCACATAACTCACAACCTCCCCCACCTTCTTCTTCTTCTCATGCTCCTTCTCAAGCTCCCCCACCTTCTTCTTCTTCTTCTTCTTTTTCTCATGCTCCTTCTCAAGCTCCCCCACCTTCTTCTTCTTCTCATGCTCCTTCTCAAGCTCCCCCACCTTCTTCTTCTTCTTCTCCTGCTCCTTCTCAAGCTCCCCCACCTTCTTCTTCTTCTTCTCCTGCTCCTTCTGAACATTCTTCTTCCTCTTCTTCTCCTGCTCCATCTGAACATTCTTCTTCCTCTTCTTCTCCTGCTCCATCTGAACATTCTTCTTCCTCTTCTTCTCCTGCTCCATCTGAACATTCTGCTTCCTCTTCTTCTTCTACTACTCCTCCTCCTTCTACTGCTCCTCCTCCTTCTACTGCTCCTCCTCCTTCTACTGCTCCTCCTTCTACTGCTCCTCCTCCTTCTACTCCTCCTCCTTCTACTCCTCCTCCTTCTACTGCTCCTCCTCCTTCTACTGCTCCTCCTCCTTCTACTGCTCCTCCTCCTTCTACTCCTCCTCCTTCTACTGCTCCTCCTCCTTCTACTCCTCCTTCTACTGCTCCTCCTCCTTCTACTGCTCCTCCTTCTCCTCCACCTCCTCCTCCACCACCGTCGGCTACTCATCCTCCACCACCTTCGTCTACTCCTCCTCCTGGCATGAGTACTACCCCTGTGGCACCACCTCCAGCCAGGCATAAGAGGAAGGCTGCTGAGAAGGCTGCAGAGAAGGTGAAAGAGCAGGCTGCAGGGAAGCCACCAAGGAAGGCCTTGAAGAAATCAAGAAAGTGACTCCCTTACTTCCATGTGGTGTACCAGAGTTCAGGCTGCTGTAGTACCACAACCTGGTGACATCTGCCTGCCCTGCTCCAGTTTCTGACCTCGGGGAGTCCAAGACCTTGATGCGTGACTTCCTGAATGAACCTCTCAAGTCCCCATTTTGGCCTCCAACTGATCACCAGTCACATCAGGCCACACCTGGCTGTGCACAAATGGCAGCAAGCTCTCCAGTGCTGACTTTTGCATATCAAATTTTTTTTTATTACCAAAATAAATGGTACATTTTTTTTTTACAGTTCATACTTGTCCTTGTATTTTTTTACATTTCAATTTTGCAAGTGAGAAGGCAGGTTCTTATTTTGTAAAAATTGGATATAAGGTGTAATTTGAAAGGGACACATGAGATAAGACAAAGCAATAAGGTTTCTATGGGGGGAACTTGACATTACAAAAAATAAAAGGATTTGCATTTTTAAAAAATTTAAAATTAAGGTGATTAAAAGCAGGATTTAAAACACACGACCAAAATAAGGTGACAATAAAAAAAAAATAAAATATTGAGTCCAGTAAGAAAAAGGTTCCACCTAATTTTAAGGAACTCTGTGTGAATATCGTAAAAAAAAAATTAGTATATTGCAGTTTTGTGCCCTTAGGAAAAATTGTGTAAAGCGCTGCAAATAAACGATTAAATAATGTTGGAAGCGACACGAATGTGCTATCTCCAATCCAAACGCTAGTTTTACCTATGTTGGTCTCCAGTGTCAAGTTTTTGACAAGTTTCTTAGCATACACACGACCGAGTTTCTCGTTTAAAAAACAGCCCGATGAAGAACTCGTCGAGCCAAAATCCACTGCCATCGAGAAAATAGAGAACCTGCTCTCTATTTGCTCGACGAGTTCCTCGGCGGCTCCATCGGGCCAAAAATGTACACACGACCGAGTTTCTCGACAGAATCCGGCTCTTCACCGAGATTCTCGACGAATTCTGCCGAGAAACTCTGTCGTGTGTACGAGGCCTGAGAGCGAGCGACCTCCAATGTGACTGTGCAGAGCCACAACACACACTGCCAGACCTTCATCTTGTGTCCTCCGTAATGGCGATTTATGTGTCCGATTCTATTTATCTCCCGCACCTCCATCTTCCTCTTTCTTTACAAGTCTTGTGGAATCTTTTTATCCGTTTTATTGCTCCATTAATAACACAACAAAAACATCTTTCACAACACTTTGTTCCTAAACGATAATTCCGGCACCAGACCTCCCGTGTTCCTCTAAAATGATAACCTGTAAAGACTATTATAGCGTTGCCTATGGAGAGTTTAACCACTTACCGACCGGCTCCTGTACATACACCTCGGCAGTGTAAAGATGGATATCTCGGTAACGGTAGCAGCCGCTGCCACAGCCGAGGCGTCCGCCTTTTCCGTGGCCGGTCCTGTTTACGATAACGGTGGTCTCCTACGCCGTCGTATCTTAGCAGCATATTTACGCCGGCGCTAGGGGCGTGTACGCCGATTTACGCCAAGAATATGTAAATGAGCGAGATACGCCGATTCACAAACGTACTTGCGCCCGATACGCCGTTTACGTAAGGCGTTTTTTTTTAGGCGTAAAGATAAACCACCAAAAAGATGGCGCAGCCAATGTTAAGTATGGACGTCAGAACAGCCGTCGAATTTCACGTCGTTTGCGTAAGTCATACGTGAATGGGGCTGGGCGTAGGTTACGTTCACGTCGACTAAGCATTGACTATTTGCGACGTGATTTTGAGCATGCGCGCTGGGATACGCCCACGGACGGACGCATGCGCCGTTCGTTAGGCGCGTCATTTACGCCGGGGTCACGATTCATTAGCATACAACACAACCACTACCAGCCTACTTTGAAATACGCGGGCTTACGCCGGCCCATTTACACTACGCCGCCGTAACTTTGGGCGCAAGTTCTTTGTGAATACGGTACTCGCCTCTCTAAGTTACGGCGGCGTAGTGTATCTGATATACACTACGCCCACACAAACCTAAGCCATTCTTTCTGAATCTGGCTATAAGTTTTTATTTTTTTCTGTTCATTTTTTGGGTAAATAAGTACGTTTTCTACTTTGATTACGGGCACCGATGAGGTGGCACTGATGGGCACCAGTGAGGTGGCACTGATGGGCACCAGTGAGGTGGCACTGATGGGCACCAGTGAGGTGGCACTGATGGGCACCGGTGAGGCGGCACTGTCGGACACTGACAGGCAGCACTGATAGGCGGCGCTGGTATGCGGCACTGATGGACACTCATAGGCGGCACTGATGGGCACTCATAGGCGGCACTGGGCACTCATAGGTGGCACTGATGGGCACTCATGGGCATCACTTATGGGTGGCACTGATGGGTATTTATGGGTGGCACAGATGGGCACTGATAGGTGGGCACTGGTCATGGATGGGCACTGAGGGGTGGCACTGATGGACACTGAGGGGTGGCACTGATGGCATTGCTGGGCATCACTTGTTTATCCCAGTGCCAGTGCCATGTTGCCAGTCAGTGCCCCATGGGCACTGATTGGCATCTATTCTCTCTTTTTTTTTTTTTTTACTGACCTTTTTTTTTTTTTTACTGCCCTTCCCTGGTGGTCCAGTGTGGGCATCCGAGGGGGGGGGGGCTGCGCTGATAAACAATGAGCGCGAACCCCCCCTGTCAGGAGAGCCACCGATCGTCTCTCCTCTACTCGCGTCTGTCAACGGCTCTTCCTGTTTACATCGTGATCAGCCGTGATTGGACGCGGCTGATCACGTGGTAAAGAGTCTCCGCCGGAGGCTCTTTACCGAGATCGGAGATGCAGGGTGTCAGACTGACACCCCGCATCAACGATCGCGCGCTGCGCGCCCCACGGGGGGAGACGCTGGATGGGGGGAGACGCTGGATGGGGGGAGACAATGGCTGCATGGGGGGGAGACGCTGGATGGGGGGAGACGCTGGATGGGGGGGGAGACAATGGCTGCATGGGGGGAGACGCTGGATACATGGGGGGAGACGCTGGATGGGGGGAGACGCTAGATACATGGGGGGATACGCTGGATGGGGGGAGACGCTGGATGGGGGGTGACAATGGCTGCATGGGGGGGAGACGCTGGATGGGGGGAGACAATTGCTGGATGGGGGGTGACAATGGCTGCATGGGGGGTGACAATGGCTGCATGGGGGAATACATTGCTGGATGGGGGGTGACAATGGCTGGATGGGGGGATACATTGCTGCATGGGGGGAGACAATGGCTGCATGGGGGGTGACAATGGCTGCATGGGGGGAGACAATGGCTGCATGGGGGGAGACAATGGCTGCATATATGTGTGGGGACAATGGCTGCATTTGGGGACACATTTAAAAAAAAGTATCGGTATTCGGTATCGGCGACTACTTGAAAAAAAGTATCGGTACTTGTACTCGGTCCTATAAAAGTGGTATCGGGACAACCCTAATAGGAAGGATGGGATATAGAATAGTATAGGAAGGATAGGATATAGAATAGTATAGGAAGGATAGGATATAGAATAGTATAGGAAGGATAGGATATAGAATAGTATAGGAAGGATAGGATATAGAATAGTATAGGAAGGATAGGATATAGAATAGTATAGGAAGGATAGGATATAGAATAGTATAGGAAGGATAGGATATAGAATAGTATAGGAAGGATAGGATATTGTACCCATCCCCCCCCCCACCATACATTATAACCCGGATCTGGAGCACCAATGACAATTCTGAGAGTCGCATCATTTTCATTCTTTATTTTACTCCTTTATGTGACATTTCATAGAGAACCTTCCATAGAATTCTCTTCTCTTCTCTTCATTGGAGGAATTACTCCCAATCTATGCCGGGTGCAAATCCAATAACGGAGAGACAGCCTGGGAGGCGTGGCCTGCCGCAGGGTCTGTGGGGGGGTCTGCGGGGGGGTCCTCCTGTCGCGCGTCTCACCCTTAAAATCTAAAGGAGAAAGTGAGATTTCCCAACAATTACATTAGAAATCTGATTTACATTCAGAGGGGGAGGGGCTTGGAAATGTCACCGCCCTGAAGAAGGACTGCTGAGATAAAACCAATTACACCGAGGAGACAGATAAACAGCCGCCCACTTCCTGTACAGACGTTCTATGCAGGAAAGACCAACCTGTGTATGTAATGATTTGTACTGCGGAGGAACAGTAAAGTGCAATCACTGCGCAGCACTACAAAGCAGGAAACGGAGGCTCCTCCCATCTACACCATTCATTATCATTACTACCCATACATAGAGGGAGGAGCCGAGTCCTCCAGCAGTGCAGAGTATTTCAGGAGAGGAGAGTTATAGAGGAAGGAGCAGAGTCCTCCAGCAGAGCAGAGTATTTCAGGAGAGGAGAGTTATAGAGGAAGGAGCAGAGTCCTCCAGCAGTGCAGAGTATTTCAGGAGAGGAGAGTTATAGAGGGAGGAGCAGAGTCCTCCAGCAGAGCAGAGTATTTCAGGAGAGGAGAGTTATAGAGGGAGGAGCAGAGTCCTCCAGCAGAGCAGAGTATTTCAGGAGAGGAGAGTTATAGAGGGAGGAGCAGAGTCCTCCAGCAGAGTATTTCAGGAGAGGAGAGTTATAGAGGGAGGAGCAGAGTCCTCCAGCAGAGCAGAGTATTTCAGGAGAGGAGAGTTATAGAGGGAGGAGCAGAGTCCTCCAGCAGTGCAGAGTATCTCAGGAGAGGAGAGTTATAGAGGAAGGAGCAGAGTCCTCCAGCAGAGTATATCAGGAGAGGAGAGTTATAGAGGAAGGAGCAGAGTCCTCCAGCAGTGCAGAGTATTTCAGGAGAGGAGAGTTATAGAGGGAGGAGCAGAGTCCTCCAGCAGTGCAGAGTATTTCAGGAGAGGAGAGTTATAGAGGAAGGAGCAGAGTCCTCCAGCAGAGCAGAGTATCTCAGGAGAGGAGAGTTATAGAGGGAGGAGCAGAGTCCTCCAGCAGAGTATTTCAGGAGAGGAGAGTTATAGAGGAAGGAGCAGAGTCCTCCAGCAGTGCAGAGTATTTCAGGAGAGGAGAGTTATAGAGGAAGGAGCAGAGTCCTCCAGCAGTGCAGAGTATTTCAGGAGAGGAGAGTTATAGAGGAAGGAGCAGAGTCCTCCAGCAGTGCAGAGTATTTCAGGAGAGGAGAGTTATAGAGGAAGGAGCAGAGTCCTCCAGCAGAGCAGAGTATTTCAGGAGAGGAGAGTTATAGAGGGAGGAGCAGAGTCCTCCAGCAGAGCAGAGTATTTCAGGAGAGGAGAGTTATAGAGGGAGGAGCAGAGTCCTCCAGCAGGGGGTGAGGATGGATTTTGTGTCGGTCACTTACCTTGGTTATGATGTCACACTGCAGGTTCTCTTTGCCGGGTGCAGTCAGGTTCAGATCACAGATTCTGACTTCCTGCGGATTCAGATAAAATAACAGCTGAATGTCTCTCACCTATACCATAGCGCTCATCTCCTGAGACTGACACTCCGAATAATCTGCTGTGTGCGCCCGCCCCTCTCCGAGATCATTGGAAGTCAGACAATCAGGCATTTCTCCCCGTGACAGGGCCGGGAGCTGTGTGTTTACACCCACAGCTCCCGGTTCTCGCTCTGTAACGAGTGATCGCGACCGCCGGGCACGCGCGCGGGAGTCAGGAGCTTCGAGAGTCGACGTAGAGCGAATTGTTGGTACGTCTTTTTTAAGTGCCCAGCCATGGGTCGTGGGCACGCGTCCCCGGCGCGCTCCCGCGACCCGGTCCGAAGCTCTTTGACCGTGACCACGGGACCCGATCGCCGCTGGAGTCCCGCTATCAGTCCACGGAGCTGAAGAACG
Organism: Rana temporaria; assembly: GCF_905171775.1. Taxonomy (NCBI): domain Eukaryota; kingdom Metazoa; phylum Chordata; class Amphibia; order Anura; family Ranidae; genus Rana; species Rana temporaria. The sequence goes on along the minus strand of NC_053493.1, from coordinate 420,223,480 downwards.
AGAAGAGCTGTGTGTAAACACAGCTTCCCCGTTCTTCACTGTGGCGCCGTCATCGATCGTGTGATCCCTGATATAGGGAAACACAATCAGTGACGTCACACCTACAGCCACACCCCCCTACAGTTAGAAACACATATAAGGTCACACTTAACCCCTTCAGCGCCCCCTAGTGGTTAACTCCCAAACTGCAATTATCATTTTCACAGTAATCAGTGCATTTTAAATGCACTTTTCGCTGTGAAAATGACAATGGTCCCAAAAATGTGTCAAAATTGTCTGAAGTGTCCGCATTAATGTCGCAGTCCAAAAAATCGCTGATCGCCGCCATTAGTAGTAAAAAAAAAAAAGAAATGAATAAAAATGCAATAAAACTATCCCCTATTTTGTAAACGCTATAAATTTTGCGCAAACCAATCAATAAACGCTTATTGCGATTTTTTTTTACCAAAAATAGGTAGAAGAATACGTATCGGCCTAAACTGAGGAAAAAAAATTTTTTTTATATATTTTTGGGGGATATTTATTATAGCAAAAAGTTAAAAATATTGCATCTTTTTCAAAATTGTCGCTCTATTTTTGTTTATAGCGCAAAAAATAAAAACCGCAGAGGTGATCAAATACCACCAAAATAAAGCTCTATTTGTGGGGAAAAAAAGGACGCCAATTTTGTTTGGGAGTCACGTCGCACGACCGCGCAATTGTCTGTTAAAGCGACGCAGTCCCGAACTGTAAAAACCCCTTGGGTCTTTAGGCAGCATATTGGTCCGGGGCTTAAGTGGTTAAAAGAGGATTGCTCAGAGCTGGATTAACTGTGTGTGGCAAGACTGGGCACAGATGATAGGGAATCTTATACTCTATATTGTGACATAAAAAGTTCACATCCACTTTAACTCTCTTCACCTGCAAATCAAAGTTTATCCCTTTGATCTGTAGATGCAAAATACAGAAAGTTACAATTGATACAATGTTTCCCTGTAACTTTCTGTGACGTGGTTGTTGATAAACATTGCAAGCCTGCTTTTTTTTTTTTTTTGACAGCTCCTGCTGTCAAAAATTAGAGAAAACCACTTTCTCTAATTACACTGCCCCCCGCACATTACAATACGATTATGCCTGTTATGTTTTTTTTTTATGCTGTACATACCTTCGTACAGCTATTCACCTGTGGCTTCGGGGTTGCGAGTCCCGCGGGAGTGGGCGTTCCTAACATGCTGGTGATTGACGTTTTGACAAAAAAACAGCCCCCCCCCGTCGCGTAAGCCGCGTCACGATTGGCGAAAGGAGCCGAACGGCGATGCGCAGGAGCAGTATAGCGCCGACTCGCCGTTCGGCTCCTTTCGCCAGTCGTGACGCAGATTACGCGACGGGGGGGAGCTGTTTTTTTGTCAAAACGTCAATTGTCAAAACGTCAATCACCAGCATGTGAGGAACGCCCACTGCCGCGGGACTCGCAACCCGGAAGCCACGGGTGAATAGCTGTACGAAGGTATGTACAGCATGAAAAAAAACATAACAGGCATAATCGTATTGTAATGTGGGGGGGCAGTGTAATTAGAGAAAGTGGTTTTTAGGGTGAACCTCCCCTTTAAGGATTATAAAAAAAATGCTTAAATGTGAATAACTTTTGGGGGGATTTACCAAATGATCTGACATTTTCAGAATATGTTGGCATAGATAGAGTCTTCTATTATGTGAAGTTTGAGGGAAATTGGTTAACATCTTTTTTTTTGTACATTAAGCCACATTAAAGCGGTTCTCCACCCTAAAGTGGAGTCCCGCTGATCGGAACCCTCCCCCCCTCCGGTGTCACATTTGACACCTTTCAGGGGGGAGGGGGGTGCAGATACCTGTCTAAAGACAGGTATTTGCACCCACTTCCGGCCCGGCATTCACGGGCAAAAGACGGGCATTCCGTCACATCCCGTCACCCCCCCCCCCCGTTGTGTGCTGGGAACACTCAGCTCCCAGCACACAGCGGGAGCCAATCGGCGGGCGCGGCGCGACTTGCGCATGTGCCGTAGGGAACCGGGCAGTGAAGCCGCAGCGCTTCACTTCCTGGTTCCCTCAGCGTGGATGGAGGGGGGAGCAGCAGAGAGACGAGCGATCGCTCGTCCTCTGCTGCGATCGGCGCTGGACTCCAGGACAGGTAAGTGTCCTTATATTAAAAGTCAGCAGCTGCAGTATTTGTAGCTGCTGGCTTTGAATATTATTTTCCCATGGCACATCCGCTTTAACCACTTCCTTACTGGGCACATATACCCCCCTTCCTGACCAGGTGAAATTTCAGCTTGTGGCACTGCGTCGCTTTAACTGACAATTGCGCGGTCGTGCGACGTGGCTCCCAAACATAATTGGCGTCCTTTTTTCCCCACAAATAGAGCTTTCTTTTGTGTGGTATTTGATCACCTCTGCGGTTTTTATTTTTTGCGCTATAAACAAAAATAGAGCGACAATTTTGAAAAAAAAAAAACAAGATTTTTTACTTGTTGCTGTAATAAATGGCCCAATTTTTTTTTAAAAAAAACATTTTTTTTCTCAGTCTAGGCTGATACGTATTCTTCTACATATTTTTGGTAAAAAAATAAAAATAAAAAAAATCGCAAGAAGCGTCTGGTTTGCGCAAACGTTATTGCGCTTACAAAATAGGGGACAGAATTCTTATTATTTTTTATTATTTTTTTTTACTACTAATGGCGGCGATCAGCATTTTTTTCATGACTGCGACATTATGGCGGAGACATCGGACACTTTTGACACATTTTTGGCGCCATTCACATTTATACAGCGATCAGTGCTATAAATATGCACTAATTACTGTATAAATGACTGGCATTGAAGGGGTTAACACTAGGGGGTGAAGAAGGGGTTAAATGTGTACCCCGAATTGTGTTCTTACTGTGTGGGGGGAGGGGGGTGACTGGGGGAGGTGACCGATGCTGCGTCCCTATGTACAAGAGACACAGATCGGTCTCCTCTCTCCCTGACAGGACATGGAGCTCTGTGTTTACACACAGAGCTCCACGTCTTGTCCCTGTAGCCGCCGATCCCGAGTGCCTGGCAGACATCACGGACGCCAGGCACGCGCATCGGCATCTCAGCGACTGCGCGCGCAGGCTGTAAAAACACGGCCAGTCAGAAAAGTACGGCCGTATAGAGTCGTACGGCCGTCGGGTAGTGGTTAAGCTCCCCAAAAAACAAACGTTTGCCTTGTAGGAGACTAAAACCCATGAAACTTCTTGGGTTTGGGAAGTTGAGAACTTGGGCTGTGCAAAGTATACCGGCGGCACGCTCGCGACCCGTTCCGAAGCTCCGTGACCGCGCCCGTGGGACCCGCGGACCCAATCGCCGCCAGTGTCCCGCCGTCGGTCACAGGAGCTGAAGAACGGGGAGAGGTGAGCGTAAACACACCTTCCCCGCTCTTCTCTGCGGCAATGTCCCTGATCGTCTGTTCCCTGATATAGGGAACGACGATCACTGACGTCACACGTCCAGCCCCGCCCCCTACAGTTAGAAACACACATGAGGTCACACTTAACCCCTACAGCGCCCCCTAGTGGTTAACTCCTTCACTGCAATTGTAATTTTTACCGTAATCAGTGCATTTTTATAGCACTTTTCGCTATGAAAATGACAATGGTCCCAAAAATGTGTCAAAAGTGTCCAATGTGTCCGCCATAATGTCGCAGTCACGAAAAAAATCGCTGATCGCCGCCATTAGTAGTAAAAAATAATTATTAAAAAAAATGCCATAAAACTATCCCCTATTTTGTAAACGCTATAAATGTTGCGCAAACCAATCGATAAACGCTTATTGCGTTTTTTTTTTACCAAAAATAGGTAGAAGAATACGTATCGGCCTAAACTGAGGAAAAATATATTTTTTAGATCTTTTTTGGGGATATTTATTATAGCAACAAGTAAAAAATATTGGCCCGGATTCAGAGAGCAATTGCGCCTGCGTAACCATCGTTACGCAGCACAATTGCTTACTTGCGCCGGCGTAACGAATGCTCCTGATTCAGGAACCTCGTTACGCCGACTGCAGCCTAAGATATGCGTGGCATAAGGCTCTTATGCCCGCATATCTTAGGCTGCAATCTTGCGATGGCCGCTAGGTGGCGTTCCCGTTGTGCTCAGCGTATAGTATGCAAATTGCATACTAACACCGATTCACTACGTTACGCGAGCCCTGCGTACGCAGTTTACGCCTTTTGCGTACGGCGGTTTTTGCGTATTCCCGTCATTCCCGCGTCGCAAAATTTGAACTTTACGTAGTTTGCGTAAGTGATTCGTGAATGGCGCTGGACGCCATTCACGTTCACTTTGAAGCAAATGACGTCCTTACAACGTCATTTGCCGCAATGCACGTCGGGAAAGTTTCCCGACGGAGCATGCGCTCTATGATCGGCGCGGGAACGCGCCTAATTTAAATGATTCCCGCCCCTACGGGATCATTTAAATTGCGTGCGCTTACGCCGGGCATTTTGCCGGAGCGCCCACGCAATTTACGGAGCTACTGCTCTGTGAATCGCGGGTAGCGCAGAAAATTTGTGTGGGCGCAGGGCAAAATACGGTGCCCTGCGCCTACGTAAAAAAGCGCAGATGTTACTGAAACTACCCCATTGAATTTTTTTCAACATTGTCGCTCTAAAGCCCCATACACACGGTCACACTTTTTGCCAACCAACTTCAAAATCTGCAAGTTTTCGAATTTGTCCGACCGTGTGTACGCTCCATCGGACCAACTTTTTCGGGTTTCGTCGGACAAAAAGTTGGGTCTTCAAACGGACCAACTTTACGTCAACAAAAGTCCGATGGTGCCTAGTCCGACCGTGTGTACAGCTAACAATCGGACTTTTGGACAAAGTACAAACGCGCATGCTCAGACGTAAAGAGCAGCCGGAAGCGGTCTGTCTAGTGCAACTAGCGTTCGTATTTGAAAGTGCACATTCGTGACGCGGCAAGTTCCGAAATCTAGAAAGCACTCACACGAAACGTCTACTAACTATAGTAGTTAGCAGAAGGAACGCAATGGGCGACGCCGGAGAATTGAACTTCCTCTTTTAAACGCTCATCATTACGTTGAAACGTCACTACGTTCGTGTTTGTTGCCGAAAAAGTCAGAGCGTGTGTATGAGATGGGTGTGACCGGACAAATCAATTAGGACAAAAATCCAAGGGAAATTTTGTTGGATGTCCGACCGTGTGTACGAGCCTTATTTTTGTTTATAGCGCAAAAAATAAAAACCGCAGAGGTGATCAAATACCACCAAAAGAAATCTCTATTTGTGGGGAAAAAAGGACGCCAATTTTGTTTGGGAGCCACGTCGCACGACCGCGCAATTGTCAGTTAAAGAGACGCAGTGCCAAATCGCAAAAAAGGGGCAAGGTCCTTAACCTGCACATTGGTCCGGGTCTTAAGTGGTTAAGGTCTTTTTTGTACATTAAGCCACATTAAAGGGGTTGTAAAAGTTTGTGTTTTTTCATCTTAATGCATCCTATGCTGTACATATATGTGCTCCCAGCACAGCGATGTCACACACATCAGAGATACAAAGTGATAATATTGTTACATTGTATTATTCTGTATCATTCATCATCAGAGGAGGGACCTTTCCTCTCCATCTTCCTCTCCGTCATAAACAAAGACTTCACATTTCACATGAAATCCTCTCAGATAAAACTCACCCCATCCGCTTTATATTCACACCGCGCCGCGTCCCCTCCCCCCGACTTCACACACCTCGTCTCCATTATTCCGAATCTCAGGATCTCGTCCTTTCTTTCCTCCTGGAAGAAGATTGGGAAGACGGAAGGATGAACCAGAGGCTCTGGATGGACAGTTGGATAAACGGCTCTATATTCTGAACATAACATATTATTACATTTATAGGAATATTGGACAAATCCTTAAAAGAATACAAATGCCCTTGAAACCCCCCATCCAATGTGTTGCCCTTGAAGCCCCCGTCCCTCCCCCATATATTGCCCTTGAAGCCCCCGTCCCTCCCCCATGTGTTGACCTTGAAGCCCCCATCCCTCCCCCATGTATTGCCCTTGAAGCCCCCGTCCCTCCCCCATGTATTGCCCTTGAAGCCCCCATCCCTCCCCCATGTATTGCCCTTGAAGCCCCTCTCCCTCCCCCATGTGTTGCCCTTGAAGCCCCCGTCCCTTCCCTATGTGTTGCCCTTGAAGCCCCCGTCCCTCCCCCATGTATTGCCCTTGAAGCCCCCGTCCCTCCCCCATGTACTGCCCTTGAAGCCCCCGTTTCTCCCCCATGTGTTGCCCTTGAAGCCACCGTCCCTCCCCCATGTGTTGCCCTTGAAGCCCCCGTCCCTCCCCCATGTATTGCCCTTGAAGCCCCCATCCCTCCCCCATGTATTGCCCTTGAAGCCCCCGTTTCTCCCCCATGTGTTGCCCTTGAAGGCACCGTCCCTCCCCCATGTGTTGCCCTTGAAGCCCCTGTCCCTCCCCCATGTGTTGCCCTTGAAGCCCCCGTCCCTCCCCCATGTGTTGCCCTTGAAGGCACCGTCCCTCCCCCATGTGTTGCCCTTAAAGCCCCTGTCCCTCCCCCATGTGTTGCCCTTGAAGCCCCTGTCCCTCCCCATGTGTTGCCCTTGAAGCCCCCGTCCCTCCCCCATGTACTGCCCTTGAAGCCCCCGTTTCTCCCCCATGTGTTGCCCTTGAAGCCACCGTCCCTCCCCCATGTGTTGCCCTTGAAGCCCCCGTCCCTCCCCCATGTATTGCCCTTGAAGCCCCCGTTTCTCCCCCATGTGTTGCCCTTGAAGGCACCGTCCCTCCCCCATGTGTTGCCCTTGAAGCCCCTGTCCCTCCCCCATGTGTTGCCCTTGAAGCCCCCGTCCCTCCCCCATGTGTTGCCCTTGAAGGCACCGTCCCTCCCCCATGTGTTGCCCTTAAAGCCCCTGTCCCTCCCCCATGTGTTGCCCTTGAAGCCCCTGTCCCTCCCCATGTGTTGCCCTTGAAGCCCCCCCCCCCCCCCCATGTATTGCCCTGTACTTCACCTGCACAGGTATGGGTGGAAGGTCCTCCAGGGGTTTATAGAAATAGAGGACATCCTCTCTCTGGTTGTAGAGATCCAGGGCCTCTCTGATCCGTTCTTCCTGATCTGGAGACTGAGAGCGAGCGACCTCCAATGTGACTGTGCAGAGCCACAACACACACTGCCAGACCTTCATCTTGTGTCCTCCGTAATGGCGATTTATGTGTCCGATTCTATTTATCTCCCGCACCTCCATCTTCCTCTTTCTTTACAAGTCTTGTGGAATCTTTTTATCTGTTTATTGCTCCATTAATAACACAACAAACATCTTTCACAACACTTTGTTCCTAAAATAAAATAAAGAAACATAAGAGTACATCCTGCTATTCACTTAAAGTAACATTCCAACCAGGCTCCAAAAATGAAATGGTCCTCATCATGGTGGATAAGTGATGATCGCACTTCTGGGACAACTACATTAAAAACGGAAAATTGTATCATACTTACCAGTAATTCCTGGTGCCTCCATGGCACCTGCGATAGAGCTCCGCCTCAACTCCTCCTTCAGGACTAGTAAATAGCATAAATTAAAGGCATAGTCCCTCCCCCAACATTCTCCGTAATATAGAATACCGAGGGTGGGAGCGTTTGCTGCCATGGAGGCACCAGGAAAGGAAAATTACTGGAAAGTATGATAGAATTTTCCGTTTTCCTGGTGCCTCCATGGCAGCATACCTGTGACAAATAACTAGCTGACACGGGTGGGATAATGCTTAACCACTTCCTGCCCGGCCTATGGCCGATTTACGTCCGGGAAGTGGTTCTGAAATCCTGACAGGACGTCCATGGACGTCCTGCAGGATTTCATGCCGCGCGCGCCCGTGGGGGCGCGCATCGCGGCGATCGTTGTTGCAGGGTGTCAGTCTGACACCCCGCAACACCAATCTCTCACGGAGACTCTTTACCACGTGATCAGCCGTGTCCAATCACGGCTGATCACGATGTAAACAGGAAGAGCCGTTGATGGCTCTTCCTCACTCGCGTCTGACAGACGCGAGCCGTTCGGCGGCTCTCCTGACAGGGGGGGTTCACGCTGATTGTTTATCAGCGCAGCCCCCCCTCGGATCGCCACATGGACCACCAGGGAAGCCCACCCTGGACCACCAGGGTGGGCCAGACAAAAAAAAGTCTTAAAAAAAAAAAAAAAAGCTTTTTTTAAATAAATAAAATGCCAATCAGTGCCCACAAATGGCCACTGACTGGCAACATGGGTAGATCAGTGCTGCCCCACAATGTCCATCAGTGCCACCCCAAGTGTCCATCAGTGCCACCCCACAGTGTCCATCAGTGCCACCCCCCAGTGCCCATCCATGCCCAGTGCCCACCTATCAGTGCCCATCTGTGCCACCCATAAGTATCCATCAGTGCCACCCATAAGTGCCGCCCATGAGTGCCCATCTGTGCCGCCTATGAGTGCCCAGTGCCGCCCATGAGTGCCCATCAGTGCCACCCAAGAGTGCCCATCAGTGCCGCCTATGTGTGCCCATCAGTGCCGCCTATGTGTGCCCATCAGTGCCGCATACCAGCGCCGCCAATCAGTGCCACCTCATCTGTGCCCGTCAGTACTACCTCATCGATGTCCATCAGTGCCATCTCATCTGTGCCCATCAGTGCCGCCATATTGAAAGAGAAAACTTACTTAATTACAAAAAAATTAACAGAAAAAAATAAAAACGTAATTTTTTTCCAAAATTTTCAGTCTTTTTTTAGTTGTTGTGCAAAAAAAAAATCGCAGAGGTGATCAAATACCACCAAAAGAAAGCTCTATCTGTGGGGAAAAAAGGACGCCAATTTTGTTTGGGAGCCACGTTGCACGACCGCGCAATTGCCATTTAAAGTGCGACAGTGCTGAAAGCTGAAAATTGGCTTGGGTGGGAAGGTGCGTAAGTGCCTGGTATGGAAGGGGTTAACAATAAATGTTTAATTAGAAGAGGACATAGCAGCCTGAACTGCCCTTCTTCCAAACTCAACAGTCGTGAGAGCTCCTGGACCAATGTGGTAGTGTCAGGCCCCGTACACACGTCCGAGGAACTCGACGTGCCAAACACATCGAGTTCCTCGTTGAGTTCAGTGTGGAAGCCGCCGAGGATCTCGGCGGGCCGACTTTCCTCATTGAACAACGAGGAAATAGAGAACATGTTCTCTATTCGGCCCGACGAGTTCCTCATCGGCTTCCTCGCTGAAAAGTGTACACACGACCGAGTTTCTCGGCAGAATCCAGCTCCGATCGAGTTTCTCGGCAGAATCCAGCTCCGATCGAGTTTCTCGGCAGAATCCAGCTCCGATCGAGTTTCTCGGCAGAATCCAGCTCCGACCGAGTTTCTCGGCAGAATCCAGCTCCGACCGAGTTTCTCGGCAGAATCCAGCTCCGATCGAGTTTCTCGGCAGAATCCAGCTCCGATCGAGTTTCTCGGCAGAATCCAGCTCCGATCGAGTTTCTCGGCAGAATCCAGCTCCGACCGAGTTTCTCGGCAGAATCCAGCTCCGATCGAGTTTCTCGGCAGAATCCAGCTCCGATCGAGTTTCTCGGCAGAATCCAGCTCCGATCGAGTTTCTCGGCAGAATCCAGCTCCGACCGAGTTTCTCGGCAGAATCCAGCTCCGATCGAGTTTCTCGGCAGAATCCAGCTCCGATCGAGTTTCTCGGCAGAATCCAGCTCCGACCGAGTTTCTCGGCAGAATCCAGCTCCGATCGAGTTTCTCGGCAGAATCCAGCTCCGATCGAGTTTCTCGGCAGAATCCAGCTCCGATCGAGTTTCTCGGCAGAATCCAGCTCCGATCGAGTTTCTCGGCAGAATCCAGCTCCGACCGAGTTTCTCGGCAGAATCCAGCTCCGACCGAGTTTCTCGGCAGAATCCAGCTCCGACCGAGTTTCTCGGCAGAATCCAGCTCCGATCGAGTTTCTCGGCAGAATCCAGCTCCGATCGAGTTTCTCGGCAGAATCCAGCTCCGATCGAGTTTCTCGGCAGAATCCAGCTCCGATCGAGTTTCTCGGCAGAATCCAGCTCCGATCGAGTTTCTCGGCAGAATCCAGCTCCGATCGAGTTTCTCGGCAGAATCCAGCTCCGATCGAGTTTCTCGGCAGAATCCAGCTCCGATCGAGTTTCTCGGCAGAATCCAGCTCCGACCGAGTTTCTCGGCAGAATCCAGCTCCGATCGAGTTTCTCGGCAGAATCCAGCTCCGATCGAGTTTCTCGGCAGAATCCAGCTCCGATCGAGTTTCTCGGCAGAATCCAGCTCCGATCGAGTTTCTGGCTGAATTCTGGCGAGAAACTTGGTCGTGTGTACGGGGCCTCAGAGGAACGTATGGTGAGAAGACCAGGTGGCGGCCCGTCTTCAACAACACATTAGCCCTTGCTGCCCAGGAAGCTGAGCCTGCCCTTGTAGAGTGGGCATTCACTCAGGGTGGAGGATATTCTTCACCCTGTAGGCCTTCTGGATTAACTTTACAACCCAAGATGCCAGAGTTCTGATGGAAGCTTCTTTGCCCCTGTATTTACTGCACGGTACAATGAAAAGTCTCTCAGAGTTTTTGAAGGGGTCGTGGCTGCTAGGTAGGCCCTGAGCACTCTGGATACATCCAGCTCACGCCAAAGACTCTGAACCTGTAAACACTGGTAGTGCCCAGGTTCCAACAGGTGGCTTGGAGTAGCGACCTTAGGCATGAACCCTCGAAGGGGCGAAGTTCCACCCTGTTCGGGAAGAAGGAGAGGTGGCCGTCACCCATCCCTAAGGTGTGAAGTTCCGAGATCCTTCTGCCAGATGTAATGGCTAGCAGGAAAGCCGTCTTTAGTGTCAGGTTCCATCTTGCTACTTGTTCCACTGGAGCAAAGGGATGGTCAGATAGAATTTCAAGGACCAGGGACAATCCCACTTAGGAAATGATCGTCTGACAGGTGTCGCCGAATCTTCAATACTCCTCTGAGGAAAGTGACTACCAAGAGATCCTCCGCCCATCTCTTATTTGTTGCGGCAGAGGTTTCTGCTACCTGCACTTTGAGGGAGCTCAGAGCTCAGACCAAGCCCCAGATCAAGTCCTGTCTGAAGGAAACCTAAAATATTGGATGTAGAGGGAAGGATTGGGTCAAATCCATTTCTGGTAGCAAATGACAAGAACTTGTCCCAGATTTTTGATTATATGGCATTAGTTGCCGGTTTTTCTGGCTTTTAGAAGGGTTGTTAGGACTCCTGGGGAACACCCTAGGGACTCGAACCCTCGCCTCTCAACCTCCAGGTTCGAAGATTCAACTTCTGAGGGTTTGGATGAACTAGACTGCCCTGCGACAGAAGTTGAGGGACAGGAGGGATCCTGATTGGAGAGCTCACACTGAGGCGCATGGCTAGAGGGAACCAGGGTCTCTTCAGCCAATACGGAAGTACTGCCACCACCTGGACTGACTCCCTGAGGAGCCTCAGGAGGAATTTGAATATTAATGGCCTGGGAGGAAAGGCATATGCTGTGGTGAACCTCCAGGGGGATGGCAGGGCATCCACTGCCTCGGCTTGTGGATGCGGCATCCGAGAGAATAATCTGTCCAGCTTGGCATTCTTCGGGGAGACGAACAGGTCTACCTGAGGGGGATCCCACATGCTGGCAATCTGATGGAAGACGAGGGGGTGGAGAGCCCACTAGTTTTTGTCCAGGAAGTTTCTGGACAACGTGTCTGCTTCCGTGTTCAACCCGCCCGGCAGATACATTGCTCTGGGGTCCAGGAGGTTCTTCTCTGCCCAGAGTGTGATCAGCATCACCACCTTGAGGAACGACCTGCTGCGAGTGCCTCCTTGCTTCTGCAGATAAGCGACAGCTGCCATGTTGTCTAGGCGTAGAAGTATTCTCTGGCCTCTGATTTGGGACGCCAAAGTTAGTGCTAAGAAGGCTGTCCTCATCTCCAAGATGTTGGATACCACTCCCTGGGTAGAACATGACCATCTACCCTGTATTCTGGTTTCCCCGCAATGCGCTCCTCAGAGCATCGGACATAATTGTGATCCGAGGATGGGGGCCCAGGTGACGAGGTTTGGAGAGGTTTTCTGGAACTGTCCACCAGTGAAGACTCCTGTGCATTACTCCCGTCAGCAGTATCGTCTGAGATAGTTGTTGTTTCTTCCACTGCGCCAATAAACCTGTCTGGAACTACCTCAAGCGCCAATGGGCCCAAGGAACCATGGGTATACAAGAGACATTGTACAAATGAGGCTCAGGCATTGTGAAGCCGTCAGATACGGGCTCCGGATGACCTTGATCATTGACAATCCTTGCCTTTGGCGGTGGTGATGACACGGTCCCCTCCTGAGTGTTGAACATTGCGCCCAGGTAGATCATCTGCCGTGTGGGTGCTAGTTGACTCTTTTCGGAATTTATTAGCCACCCTAGCTCTTTTAGAGACTGTAGAAGAATTTCCTGTGACATACCAACTGATCCGGATTAACCACTTCAATACTGGGGGGCACTTACACCCCCTTCCTGCCCAGGCCGATTTACAGCTTTCAGTGTTGTCACAATTTGAATGACAATTGCGCGGTCGTGCTAAACAAGAATTGTTATCCCTTTTCCCCACAAATAGAGCTTTTTTTGGTGGTATTTGATTGCCTCCGCGGTTTTTAGTTTTTGCGCTATAAACAAATAAAAAAAGACCGGAAATTTTGGAAAAAAAAACCGTTTTTCTTTTGTTTCCGATTTAAATTTTGTACACCCCAATGTGAAACCCTGAGTGCATTTACATTGGGACAATGCGGCAGCGCTGTATACACCCCTCCTCCACCGCTCCACCACTGCCCCCGCCCATTGAAATGCCGAAGCGCCTGCAAAGTGACCACTGCACTAACCTACCTGATCCCTACACTGACCTACCTGATCCCTACACCGACCACTACACTGACCTACCTGATCCCTACACCGACCACTACACTGACCTACCTGATCCCTACACCGACCACTACACTGACCTACCTGATCCCTACACTGACCACTACACTGACCTACCTGATTCCTACACTGACCACTACACCGACCTACCTGATTCCTACACTGACCTACCTGATCCCTACACTGACCACTACACTGACCTACCTGATTCCTACACTGACCACTACACCGACCTACCTGATTCCTACACTGACCTACCTGATTCCTACACTGACCACTACACTGACCTACCTGATTCCTACACTGACCTACCTGATCCCTACACTGACCACTACACTGACCTACCTGATTCCTACACTGACCTACCTGATCCCTACACTGACCACTACACTGACCTACCTGATTCCTACACTGACCTACCTGATTCCTACACTGACCACTACACTGACCTACCTGATCCCTACACTGACCTACCTGATTCCTACACTGACCAACCTGATTCCTACACTGACCACTACACTGACCTACCTGATCCCTACACTAACCTACCCGATTCCTACACTGACCACTAAACTGACCTACCTGATCCCTACACTAACCTACCTGATTCCTACACTGACCACTAAACTGACCTACCTGATCCCTACACTAACCTACCCGATTCCTACACTGACCACTAAACTGACCTACCTGATCCCTACACTGACCTACCTGATTCCTACACTGACCACTAAACTGACCTACTTGATTCCTACAGTGACCACTACACTAACCTGCCTGATCCCTACACTGACCTACCTGATCCCTGCACTACCCCCTCCCCCCCCCTACATGAACAGTGTAGATTGGTTGATTTTGCTCACCTCTCCATGGCCTCCATGATGATCTATCAGAGCAGGGCTCTCCCCAGCAACAGGTACTGTTCCCAACACCCAGCCGCTCTTCAGTATCCCCTGCCAAGAGTTTCTCCAATAGCCAGGGGCGGACTGACCATTGAGTCACTCGGGCACTGCCCAAGGGCCCCATGCCACTAGGGGGCCCCATCCGGGTTGCCAGGCTCAGTAAAACCAGGGACAGTATGTAAAAATCTGTGTTTTTTTTACATCTGTCCCTGATATGTCCGAAACCGACATGCTTTTGATGTGAATATCCCAAGATTTTAGCTTCCCCGCCTCTGCACTGCCTCCTGGCGTGGTGGCCATCTGTAAGCCTGGGGGCCCCATAATCTTCTATTGCCCGGGGGCCCCATGAGTTGTCAGTCCGCCCCTGCCAATAGCCCCGCCCCTCTCATACACACATGGGCCGGCCCACATAAGAGGGATCATGGTGGAGATGCTGGACCACAGGAGAGGCTTGACGTCCTTTTTTCCCCACAAATAGAGCTTTCTTTTGGTGGTATTTTATTATCTTTGCGGTTTTTATTGTTTGTGCTATAAACAAAAATAGAGCGACAATTTTGAAAAAAAACCCTATATTTTTTACTATAATAAATATCCCCCAAAATATATATATAAAAAATGTATTATTCTACATATTTTTGGTAAAAAGAATCGCAAAAGGTGTTTATCGATTGGTTTGCACAAAAGTTATAGCGCCTACAAAATAGGGGATAGTTTTATGGCATTTTTATTTTTTATTTTTTTACTAGTAATGGCGACGATCTGCGAGTTTTATCGTGACTGCGACATTATGGCGGACACTTCGGACACTTTTGGCGCTACTTTGGGACCATTGTCATTTATACAGCCATCAGTGCTATAAAAATGTACTGATTACTGCGTAAATGACACTGGCAGTGAAGTGGTTAACACTAGGGGGCGATCAAGGGGTTAAGTGTGTCCTAGGGAGTGATTCTAACTGTTAGGGGGCGTGGCTACGAGTGACACGTCACTGATCGCTGCTCCCCATGACAGCGAACAGATGATCAGTGACAGTGGGCCATATTCTTATAGATCTCCGGCGGCGTAACGTATCTCCTTTACTTTACTCCGCCACAAGTTTAACGGGCAAGGGCCTGATTCCCAAACCACTTACCTGTAAACTTGCGGTGGCGTAGAGTAAAGTCCACCCGCGCAAGCACTCCTAATTCAAATGATCCTGGTAGGGGGCGTGGATCATTTAAATTAGGCGCGCTCCCGCGCCGATCGTAATGCGCATGCTCCGTCGGGTAAATTACCCGATGTGCATTGCGCTAAATGACGTCTCACGGACGTCATTTGTTTTGACGGTAACGTAAATGGCGTCCATCGCCATTCACGGACGACTTACGCAAACGACGTTAAATTTTCAAATTTCGACGCGGGAACGACGGCCATACTTAACATTGAGTACGCCACCTAGGGGGCATCTTTATCTTTACGCCGCGTATCGCTTACGGAAACTACGTAAAATCACTACGACGGGCAAGCGTACGTTAGAGAATCGGCGTGACTAGTCATTTGCATATTCTACGCTGACCGCAAAGGAAACGCCACCTAGCGGTCAGCGTAGATATTGCAGCCTAAGATACAACGGCGCTGGCCGTCGTATCTTAGGCATGTTTAAGTGTATCTCAGTTTGAGAATACACTTAAACATACGACGGGCTTAGATTCGGACTTACGCCGGCGTAAATTCTTTAAGAATATGGCCCTATGGTCCCAAAAATGTGTCAAAATTGTCCGATGTGTCCGCCATAATGTCGCAGTCACGAAAAAAATCGCTGATCGCCGCCATTAGTAGTAAAAAAATTAAAAAAATAAAACTATCCCCTATTTTGTAAACGCTATAAATTTTGCGCAAACCAATCGATAAACGCTTATTGCGATTTTTTTTTTTACCAAAAATAAGTAGAAGAATACGTATCGGCCTAAACTGAGGGAAAAAAAAAGTTTTATATGTTTTTGGGGGATATTTATTATAGCAAAAAGTAAAAAATATTGCATTTTTTTCAAAATTGTCGCTCTATTTTTGTTTATAGCGCAAAAAATAAAAAACCGCAGAGGTGATCAAATACCACCAAAAGAAAGCTCTATTTGTAGGAAAAAAAGGACGTCAATTTTGTTTGGGAGCCACGTCGCACGACCGCGCAATTGTCAGTTAAAGCGACGCAGTGCCGAATCGCTAACAGGGGCAAGGTCCTTTAGCTGCATAATGGTCCGGGGCTGAAGTGGTTACCAAAATAAAATAAAAAATAATTGAAGCAACAGTGTAAAAATAAACAAATAAAAATCATTTAATAATAAAAAAAATAAAAAATAAAATTAAATAATTTTCATTCTTTATTTTACTCCTTTATGTGACATTTCATAGAATTCATTTCTCTTCATTGGAGGAATTACTCCCGATCTCTTCTGCCTGATGCAATTCGAATAGGGGTCCTAGAGCCTGGGAGGCGTGGTCTGCCGGGACGTCTCCTCCTTGAAATCTGAAGGAGAAAGTGAGATTTCCCAACAATTACATTAGAAATCTGATTTACATTCAGAGGGGGAGGGGCTTGGAAATGTCACCGCCCTGAAGAAGGACTGCTGAGATAAAACCAATTACACCGAGGAGACAGATAAACAGCCGCCCACTTCCTGTACAGACGTTCTATGCGGGAAAGACCAACCTGTGCATGTAATGATTTGTACTGCGGAGGAACAGTAAAGAGCAATCACTGCGCAGCACTACAAAGCAGGAAACGGAGGCTCCTCCCATCTACACCATTCATTATCATTACTACCCATACATAGAGGGAGGAGCCGAGTCCTCCGGCAGAGCAGAGTATCTCAGGAGAGGAGAGTTATAGAGGGAGGAGCAGAGTCCTCCAGCAGAGTATTTCAGGAGAGGAGAGTTATAGAGGGAGGAGCAGAGTCCTCCAGCAGAGCAGAGTATTTCAGGAGAGGAGAGTTATAGAGGAGGGAGCAGAGTCCTCCAGCAGAGTATATCAGGAGAGGAGAGTTATAGAGGGAGGAGCAGAGTCCTCCAGCAGAGCAGAGTATCTCAGGAGAGGAGAGTTAGAGAGGAAGGAGCAGAGTCCTCCAGCAGTGCAGAGTATTTCAGGAGAGGAGAGTTATAGAGGAAGGAGCAGAGTCCTCCAGCAGAGCAGAGTATTTCAGGAGAGGAGAGTTATAGAGGAGGGAGCAGAGTCCTCCAGCAGAGTATTTCAGGAGAGGAGAGTTATAGAGGGAGGAGCAGAGTCCTCCAGCAGAGTATTTCAGGAGAGGAGAGTTATAGAGGGAGGAGCAGAGTCCTCCAGCAGAGCAGAGTATTTCAGGAGAGGAGAGTTATAGAGGAAGGAGCAGAGTCCTCCAGCAGTGCAGAGTATTTCAGGAGAGGAGAGTTATAGAGGAAGGAGCAGAGTCCTCCAGCAGAGTATTTCAGGAGAGGAGAGTTATAGAGGGAGGAGCAGAGTCCTCCAGCAGTGCAGAGTATTTCAGGAGAGGAGAGTTATAGAGGGAGGAGCAGAGTCCTCCAGCAGTGCAGAGTATTTCAGGAGAGGAGAGTTATAGAGGAAGGAGCAGAGTCCTCCAGCAGTGCAGAGTATTTCAGGAGAGGAGAGTTATAGAGGGAGGAGCAGAGTCCTCCAGCAGAGCAGAGTATTTCAGGAGAGGAGAGTTATAGAGGAAGGAGCAGAGTCCTCCAGCAGTGCAGAGTATTTCAGGAGAGGAGAGTTATAGAGGGAGGAGCAGAGTCCTCCAGCAGAGTATTTCAGGAGAGGAGAGTTATAGAGGGAGGAGCAGAGTCCTCCAGCAGTGCAGAGTATTTCAGGAGAGGAGAGTTATAGAGGGAGGAGCAGAGTCCTCCAGCAGTGCAGAGTATTTCAGGAGAGGAGAGTTATAGAGGGAGGAGCAGAGTCCTCCAGCAGAGCAGAGTATTTCAGGAGAGGAGAGTTATAGAGGGAGGAGCAGAGTCCTCCAGCAGTGCAGAGTATTTCAGGAGAGGAGAGTTATAGAGGGAGGAGCAGAGTCCTCCAGCAGAGCAGAGTATTTCAGGAGAGGAGAGTTATAGAGGGAGGAGCAGAGTCCTCCAGCAGAGCAGAGTATTTCAGGAGAGGAGAGTTATAGAGGGAGGAGCAGAGTCCTCCAGCAGAGTATTTCAGGAGAGGAGAGTTATAGAGGGAGGAGCAGAGTCCTCCAGCAGTGCAGAGTATCTCAGGAGAGGAGAGTTATAGGGGAAGGAGCAGAGTCCTCCAGCAGTGCAGAGTATTTCAGGAGAGGAGAGTTATAGAGGAGGGAGCAGAGTCCTCCAGCAGAGTATATCAGGAGAGGAGAGTTATAGAGGGAGGAGCAGAGTCCTCCAGCAGAGCAGAGTATTTCAGGAGAGGAGAGTTATAGAGGGAGGAGCAGAGTCCTCCAGCAGAGCAGAGTATTTCAGGAGAGGAGAGTTATAGAGGGAGGAGCAGAGTCCTCCAGCAGAGTATTTCAGGAGAGGAGAGTTATAGAGGGAGGAGCAGAGTCCTCCAGCAGTGCAGAGTATCTCAGGAGAGGAGAGTTATAGGGGAAGGAGCAGAGTCCTCCAGCAGTGCAGAGTATTTCAGGAGAGGAGAGTTATAGAGGGAGGAGCAGAGTCCTCCAGCAGAGCAGAGTATCTCAGGAGAGGAGAGTTAGAGAGGAAGGAGCAGAGTCCTCCAGCAGTGCAGAGTATTTCAGGAGAGGAGAGTTATAGAGGGAGGAGCAGAGTCCTCCAGCAGAGTATTTCAGGAGAGGAGAGTTATAGAGGAAGGAGCAGAGTCCTCCAGCAGTGCAGAGTATTTCAGGAGAGGAGAGTTATAGAGGAAGGAGCAGAGTCCTCCAGCAGAGCAGAGTATCTCAGGAGAGGAGAGTTAGAGAGGAAGGAGCAGAGTCCTCCAGCAGTGCAGAGTATTTCAGGAGAGGAGAGTTATAGAGGGAGGAGCAGAGTCCTCCAGCAGAGTATTTCAGGAGAGGAGAGTTATAGAGGAAGGAGCAGAGTCCTCCAGCAGTGCAGAGTATTTCAGGAGAGGAGAGTTATAGAGGAAGGAGCAGAGTCCTCCAGCAGTGCAGAGTATATCAGGAGAGGAGAGTTATAGAGGAAGGAGCAGAGTCCTCCAGCAGAGTATTTCAGGAGAGGAGAGTTATAGAGGGAGGAGCAGAGTCCTCCAGCAGAGTATTTCAGGAGAGGAGAGTTATAGAGGGAGGAGCAGAGTCCTCCAGCAGAGCAGAGTATTTCAGGAGAGGAGAGTTATAGAGGAAGGAGCAGAGTCCTCCAGCAGAGTATTTCAGGAGAGGAGATTTATAGAGGAAGGAGCAGAGTCCTCCAGCAGTGCAGAGTATTTCAGGAGAGGAGAGTTATAGAGGAAGGAGCAGAGTCCTCCAGCAGAGTATTTCAGGAGAGGAGAGTTATAGAAGAAGGAGCAGAGTCCTCCAGCAGTGCAGAGTATTTCAGGAGAGGAGAGTTATAGAGGAAGGAGCAGAGTCCTCCAGCAGAGCAGAGTATTTCAGGAGAGGAGAGTTATAGAGGGAGGAGCAGAGTCCTCCAGCAGAGCAGAGTATCTCAGGAGAGGAGAGTTATAGAGGAAGGAGCCGAGTCCTCCAGCAGAGCAGAGTATTTCAGGAGAGGAGAGTTATAGGGGAAGGAGCAGAGTCCTCCAGCAGTGCAGAGTATCTCAGGAGAGGAGAGTTATAGAGGAAGGAGCAGAGTCCTCCAGCAGTGCAGAGTATTTCAGGAGAGGAGAGTTATAGAGGGAGGAGCAGAGTCCTCCAGCAGAGTATTTCAGGAGAGGAGAGTTATAGAGGAAAGAGCAGAGTCCTCCAGCAGAGCAGAGTATTTCAGGAGAGGAGAGTTATAGAGGGAGGAGCAGAGTCCTCCAGCAGAGCAGAGTATTTCAGGAGAGGAGAGTTATAGAGGAAGGAGCCGAGTCCTCCAGCAGAGCAGAGTATTTCAGGAGAGGAGAGTTATAGGGGAAGGAGCAGAGTCCTCCAGCAGTGCAGAGTATCTCAGGAGAGGAGAGTTATAGAGGAAGGAGCAGAGTCCTCCAGCAGTGCAGAGTATTTCAGGAGAGGAGAGTTATAGAGGGAGGAGCAGAGTCCTCCAGCAGTGCAGAGTATTTCAGGAGAGGAGAGTTATAGAGGGAGGAGCAGAGTCCTCCAGCAGAGCAGAGTATTTCAGGAGAGGAGAGTTATAGAGGGAGGAGCAGAGTCCTCCAGCAGAGTATTTCAGGAGAGGAGAGTTATAGAGGGAGGAGCAGAGTCCTCCAGCAGAGCAGAGTATTTCAGGAGAGGAGAGTTATAGAGGAGGGAGCAGAGTCCTCCAGCAGAGTATATCAGGAGAGGAGAGTTATAGAGGGAGGAGCAGAGTCCTCCAGCAGTGCAGAGTATTTCAGGAGAGGAGAGTTATAGAGGGAGGAGCAGAGTCCTCCAGCAGTGCAGAGTATTTCAGGAGAGGAGAGTTATAGAGGGAGGAGCAGAGTCCTCCAGCAGAGCAGAGTATTTCAGGAGAGGAGAGTTATAGAGGGAGGAGCAGAGTCCTCCAGCAGAGTATTTCAGGAGAGGAGAGTTATAGGGGAAGGAGCAGAGTCCTCCAGCAGAGCAGAGTATTTCAGGAGAGGAGAGTTATAGAGGAAGGAGCAGAGTCCTCCAGCAGAGCAGAGTATATCAGGAGAGGAGAGTTATAGAGGGAGGAGCAGAGTCCTCCAGCAGAGCAGAGTATTTCAGGAGAAGAGAGTTATAGAGGAAGGAGCAGAGTCCTCCAGCAGTGCAGAGTATTTCAGGAGAAGAGAGTTATAGAGGAAGGAGCAGAGTCCTCCAGCAGTGCAGAGTATTTCAGGAGAGGAGAGTTCTAGAGGAAGGAGCAGAGTCCTCCAGCAGTACAGAGTATTTCAGGAGAGGAGAGTTATAGAGGAAGGAGCAGAGTCCTCCAGCAGAGTATTTCAGGAGAAGAGAGTTATAGAGGGAGGAGCAGAGTCCTCCAGCAGAGTATTTCAGGAGAGGAGAGTTATAGAGGGAGGAGCAGAGTCCTCCAGCAGAGCAGAGTATTTCAGGAGAGGAGAGTTATAGAGGAAGGAGCAGAG
Source organism: Rana temporaria (assembly GCF_905171775.1). Taxonomy (NCBI): domain Eukaryota; kingdom Metazoa; phylum Chordata; class Amphibia; order Anura; family Ranidae; genus Rana; species Rana temporaria. Next base: position 420,202,566 of record NC_053493.1, on the reverse strand, counting down.
TCCTCCAGCAGAGCAGAGTATTTCAGGAGAGGAGAGTTATAGAGGAAAGAGCAGAGTCCTCCAGCAGAGTATTTCAGGAGAGGAGAGTTATAGAGGGAGGAGCAGAGTCCTCCAGCAGTGCAGAGTATTTCAGGAGAGGAGAGTTATAGAGGGAGGAGCAGAGTCCTCCAGCAGAGCAGAGTATTTCAGGAGAAGAGAGTTATAGAGGAAGGAGCAGAGTCCTCCAGCAGAGTATTTCAGGAGAAGAGAGTTATAGAGGGAGGAGCAGAGTCCTCCAGCAGAGTATTTCAGGAGAGGAGAGTTATAGAGGGAGGAGCAGAGTCCTCCAGCAGAGCAGAGTATTTCAGGAGAGGAGAGTTATAGAGGAAGGAGCAGAGTCCTCCAGCAGAGCAGAGTATCTCAGGAGAGGAGAGTTATAGAAGGAGGAGCAGAGTCCTCCAGCAGAGTATTTCAGGAGAGGAGAGTTATAGAGGGAGGAGCAGAGTCCTCCAGCAGGGGGTGAGGATGGATTTTGTGTCGGTCACTTACCTTGGTTATGATGTCACACTGCAGGTTCTCTTTGCCGGGTGCAGTCAGGTTCAGATCACAGATTCTGACTTCCTGCGGATTCAGATAAAATAACAGCTGAATGTCTCTCACCTATACCATAGCGCTCATCTCCTGAGACCGACACTCCAAATAATCTGCTGTGTGTGCCCCGCCCCTCTCCGAGATCGTTGGGGGAGGGTACAATTGAGTCACGGAGCCGAGTGTGAAATTTTCAGCCGCGCTGTGACAAAGGTCCCGCCCTCCTCCTAGACCAGCTTGTGTGATAGATGGAACACTCCGTCTATCACACAAGCTGGTCTAGGAGGAGGGCGGGACTTTTGTCACATTTGGCTCCGTGACACAGCGGGAGAAGCCTAATCCACGCACTGACTGGCACAGTAAGGCGGCAATGATGGTGAGGCGGCAATGAAGGCACAGTAAGGTGGCAATAAAGGTACAGCAAGGTGGCAATAAGGGCACAGCAAGGCGGCAATGTGGACAGGGTGAGGCGGCAATGATGGGCACGGTGAGGCTGCAATGAAGGCACAGTAAGGTGGCAATAAGGGCACAGCAAGGTGGCAATAAGGGCACAGCAAGGTGGCAATAAGGGCACAGCAAGGCGGCAATGTGGACAGGGTGAGGCGGCAATGAAGGCACAGTAAGGTGGCAATAAAGGTACAGCAAGGTGGCAATAAGGGCACAGCAAGGCGGCAATGTGGACAGGGTGAGGCGGCAATGATGGGCACGGTGAGGCTGCAATGAAGGCACAGTAAGGTGGCAATAAGGGCACAGTAAGGCGGCAATAAGGGCACAGCAAGGTGGCAATAAGGGCACAGCAAGGTGGCAATAAGGGCACAGCAAGGCGGCAATGTGGACAGGGTGAGGCGGCAATGAAGGCACAGTAAGGTGGCAATAAGGGCACAGTAAGGCGGCAATAAGGGCACAGCAAGGCGGCAATGTGGACACGGTGAGGCGGCAATGAAGGCACAGTAAGGTGGCAATAAGGGCACAGTAAGGTGGCAATAAGGGCACAGTAAGGCGGCAATAAGGGTACAGCAAGGTGGCAATAAGGGCACAGCAAGGTGGCAATAAGGGCACAGCAAGGCGGCAATGTGGACACGGTGAGGCGGCAATGATGGCACAGTAAGGCGGCAATAAGGGCACAGCAAGGTGGCAATAAGGGCACAGCAAGGTGGCAATAAGGGCACAGCAAGGCGGCAATGTGGACACGGTGAGGCAGCAATGATGGGCACGGTGAGGCTGCGATGAAGGCACAGTAAGGTGGCAATAAGGGCACAGTAAGGCGTCAATAAGGGCACAGTAAGGCGGCAATAAGGGCACAGCAAGGTGGCAATAAGGGCACAGCAAGGCGGCAATGTGGACACGGTGAGGCGGCAATGATGGGCACGGTGAGGCTGCAATGAAGGCACAGTAAGGTGGCAACAAGGGCACATTAAGGTGGCAATAAGCGCACAGTAAGGTGGCAATATGGACACGGTGAGGCGGCAATAATGGGTATGGTGAGGCTGCAACGAGGGCACAGTAATGCGGCAATAAGGGCACAGTAAGGTGGCAATGATGGGCACGGTGAGGCTGCAATGAGGGCACGGTAAGGCTACAATGATGGGCACAGTATTTTGGCAATGCGGGCACAGTGAGGTTGCAATTAGGATATGGTAAGGCGGCAATGATGGGCACAGTAAGGCTGCAATGATGGGCCCGGTGAGGTGGCAATGAGGGCACAAAAAAGCGGCAATGATGGTGGGGCTGCATTAATGGTCACAGTGAGACTACATGGATGGGCACAGTGAGACTGCATGGACTGGCACAGAGGCTGCATTGACGGGCACAGAAGCTGCATTGACGGGCACAGTGAGGCTGCATTGATCGCTTGTATCATGTCCGCAACCTCTGACGATCTCTTGTCTTATATCGTGTCTGCAGTCTCTGGAGAGGAGGAGTCAAGAATGGGAGCGCTGCCGGGATGGGGGTCATGGGAGAAGTCAGACTTGTGTGGACTGTGGAGAGGAGACTGTAGGAAAACCAGCTGGAGCCAACAGACTGATCCCATCCAGACTGATGCCCTCCTGATCCTCCCCAGTGTATGCCCTCCTGATCCTCCGCCCCAGTGTATGCCCTCCTGATTTCCCCCCAGTCAGTGGTGGTGCGTCGATAGTGGCCCTCTCTCTCCTGCACCGCCACTGAAATAATACATAGATTCATACATTGCATGAATCTATGTATTGTCGCCGCTGCCGCTGCCACTGCCGCCCACTATTCAGATGGCCGGCCCCCTGGTGAGCCAGCTGAATAACAGCAGTTGATTGGCTTTGGAAGTGTCTATCAGAGCCAGCGGCTTCCCAAGTAATCGGCTTCCAAAGAGTTAACCTGAGGACACAGGGTGTGCGTTCCCTGGTTAACACTGACAGGCGTCTCAGCCAATCAGGTTTACCGGGTCTAATTACCGGTAACTTGATTGGCTGAAGCGTCATCGAGGGCGGGAGAAGACATTGAGGGACAGTGGAGAGAGGATGGCTCACCCCAGAAAGGTAAGGGGCAATCGGGGGGGGGGGGGGCAATCTGGCAGTATTTTACAGGGCAAACTGGTGGCAATTGATGGGCACAGTGGCGACAATTGATGGCACAGTGGCGACAATTGATGGCATGGCACAGTAGCGACAATTGATGGCATGGCGACAATTGATGGGCACAGTGGTGACAATTGATGGCATGGCACAGTGGCGACAATTGATGGCATGGCGACAATTGATGGGCACAGTGGTGACAATTGCAATTGATGGGCACAGTGGTGACAATTGATGAACACAGTGGCTGCGTTTGGCATGGCACAGTGGCGACAATTGATGGGCACAGTGGCTGCGTTTGGCATGGCACAGTGGCGACAATTGATGGCACAGTGGCTGCGTTTGATGGCACAGTGGCGACAATTGATGGCACAGTGGCGACAATTGATGGCACAGTGGCTGCTTTTGATGGCACAGTGGCTGCGTTTGATGGCATGGCACAGTGGCGACAATTGATGGGCACAGTGGCTGCGTTTGATGGGCACAGGGAGGCTGCAATTGTGTTTTTTTTTGTTTGTTTGCACATCCCCAAAGATTTTGAGCACCAGCCGCCACTGCCCCCAGTGTATGCCCTCCTGAACCCCCCCCCCAGCGTGTGCTCTACTGTTCACTGCACACTGCCCTACATCCTACTGACCTCTGTACACCACCCTACCTACTACTGACCTCTGTACACCACCCTACCTACTACTGACCTCTGTACACCACCCTACCTACTACTGACCTCTGTACACCATCCTACCTACTACTGCCTCTGTACACCACCCTACCTACTACTGCCTCTGTACACCACCCTACCTACTACTGACCTCTGTACACCACCCTACCTACTACTGACCTCTGTACACCACCCTACCTACTACTGACCTCTGTACACCACCCTACCTACTACTGACCTCTGTACACCATCCTACCTACTACTGCCTCTGTACACCATCCTACCTACTACTGCCTCTGTACACCACCCTACCTACTACTGACCTCTGTACACCACCCTACCTACTACTGACCTCTGTACACCACCCTACCTACTACTGACCTCTGTACACCACCCTACCTACTACTGACCTCTGTACACCACCCTACCTACTACTGACCTCTGTACACCACCCTTCCTACTACTGACCTCTGTACACCACCCTACCTACTACTGACCTCTGTACACCACCCTACCTACTACTGACCTCTGTACACCACCCTACCTACTACTGACCTCTGTACACCACCCTACCTACTACTGACCTCTGTACACCACCCTACCTACTACTGACCTCTGTACACCATCCTACCTACTACTGCCTCTGTACACCACCCTACCTACTACTGCCTCTGTACACCACCCTACCTACTACTGACCTCTGTACACCACCCTACCTACTACTGACCTCTGTACACCACCCTACCTACTACTGACCTCTGTACACCACCCTACCTACTACTGACCTCTGTACACCACCCTACCTACTACTGACCTCTGTACACCACCCTACCTACTACTGACCTCTGTACACCACCCTACCTACTACTGACCTCTGTACACCACCCTACCTACTACTGCCTCTGTACACCACCCTACCTACTACTGACCTCTGTACACCACCCTACCTACTACTGACCTCTGTACACCACCCTACCTACTACTGACCTCTGTACACCACCCTACCTACTACTGACCTCTGTACACCACCCTACCTACTACTGACCTCTGTACACCACCCTACCTACAACTGACCTCTGTACACCACCCTACCTACTACTGACCTCTGTACACCACCCTACCTACTACTGACCTCTGTACACCACCCTACCTACTACTGACCTCTGTACACCACCCTACCTACTACTGACCTCTGTACACCACCCTTCCTACTACTGACCTCTGTACACCACCCTACCTACTACTGACCTCTGTACACCATCCTACCTACTACTGCCTCTGTACACCACCCTACCTACTACTGCCTCTGTACACCACCCTACCTACTACTGACCTCTGTACACCACCCTACCTACTACTGACCTCTGTACACCACCCTACCTACTACTGACCTCTGTACACCACCCTACCTACTACTGACCTCTGTACACCACCCTACCTACTACTGCCTCTGTACACCACCCTACCTACTACTGACCTCTGTACACCACCCTACCTACTACTGACCTCTGTACACCACCCTACCTACTACTGACCTCTGTACACCACCCTACCTACTACTGACCTCTGTACACCACCCTACCTACTACTGCCTCTGTACACCACCCTACCTACAACTGACCTCTGTACACCACCCTACCTACTACTGCCTCTGTACACCACCCTACCTACTACTGACCTCTGTACACCACCCTACCTACTACTGACCTCTGTACACCACCCTACCTACTACTGACCTCTGTACACCACCCTACCTACTACTGACCTCTGTACACCACCCTACCTACTACTGACCTCTGTACACCACCCTACCTACTACTGCCTCTGTACACCACCCTACCTACTACTGACCTCTGTACACCACCCTTCCTACTACTGACCTCTGTACACCATCCTACCTACTACTGCCTCTGTACACCACCCTACCTACTACTGCCTCTGTACACCACCCTACCTACTACTGCCTCTGTACACCACCCTACCTAAAACTGACCTCTGTACACCACCCTACCTACTACTGACCTCTGTACACCACCCTACCTACTACTGACCTCTGTACACCACCCTACCTACTACTGCCTCTGTACACCACCCTACCTACAACTGACCTCTGTACACCACCCTACCTACTACTGACCTCTGTACACCACCCTACCTACTACTGACCTCTGTACACCACCCTACCTACTACTGACCTCTGTACACCACCCTTCCTACTACTGACCTCTGTACACCACCCTACCTACTACTGACCTCTGTACACCACCCTTCCTACTACTGACCTCTGTACACCATCCTACCTACTACTGCCTCTGTACACCACCCTACCTACTACTGACCTCTGTACACCACCCTACCTACTACTGACCTCTGTACACCACCCTACCTACTACTGCCTCTGTACACCACCCTACCTACAACTGACCTCTGTACACCACCCTACCTACTACTGACCTCTGTACACCACCCTACCTACAACTGACCTCTGTACACCACCCTACCTACTACTGACCTCTGTACACCACCCTACCTACTACTGACCTCTGTACACCACCCTACCTACAACTGACCTCTGTACACCACCCTACCTACTACTGACCTCTGTACACCACCCTACCTACTACTGACCTCTGTACACCATCCTACCTACTACTGCCTCTGTACACCACCCTACCTACTACTGCCCTCTGTACACCACCCTACCTACTACTGACCTCTGTACACCACCCTACCTACTACTGCCTCTGTACACCACCCTACCTATTACTGACCTCTGTACACCACCCTACCTACTACTGACCTCTGTACCCCACCCTACCTACTACTGACCTCTGTACACCACCCTACCTACTACTGACCTCTGTACACCACCCTACCTACTACTGACCTCTGTACACCACCCTACCTACTACTGACCTCTGTACACCACCCTACCTACTACTGACCTCTGTACACCACCCTACCTACTACTGACCTCTGTACACCACCCTACCTACTACTGCCTCTGTACACCACCCTACCTACTACTGACCCCTGTACACCACCCTACCTACTACTGACCTCTGTACACCACCCTACCTACTACTGACCTCTGTACACCACCCTACCTACTACTGCCTCTGTACACCACCCTACCTACAACTGACCTCTGTACACCACCCTACCTACTACTGACCTCTGTACACCACCCTACCTACTACTGACCTCTGTACACCACCCTACCTACTACTGACCTCTGTACACCACCCTACCTACTACTGCCTCTGTACACCACCCTACCTACTACTGACCTCTGTACACCACCCTACCTACTACTGACCTCTGTACACCACCCTACCTACTACTGACCTCTGTACACCACCCTACCTACTACTGACCTCTGTACACCACCCTACCTACTACTGACCTCTGTACACCACCCTACCTACTACTGACCTCTGTACACCACCCTACCTACTACTGCCTCTGTACACCACCCTACCTACTACTGCCTCTGTACACCACCCTACCTACTACTGCCCTCTGTACACCACCCTACCTACTACTGACCTCTGTACACCACCCTACCTACTACTGCCTCTGTACACCACCCTACCTACTACTGACCTCTGTACACCATCCTACCTACTACTGCCTCTGTACACTGCCCTACCTACTACTGACCTCTGTACACCACCCTACCTACTACTGCCCTCTGTACACCACCCTACCTACTACTGACCTCTGTACACCACCCTACCTACTACTGACCTCTGTACACCACCCTACCTACTACTGACCTCTGTACACCACCCTACCTACTACTGCCTCTGTACACCACCCTACCTACTACTGACCTCTGTACACCACCCTACCTACTACTGACCTCTGTACACCACCCTACCTACTACTGACCTCTGTACACCACCCTACCTACTACTGACCTCTGTACACCACCCTACCTACTACTGACCTCTGTACACCACCCTACCTACTACTGACCTCTGTACACTGCTCTACCTACTACTGACCTCTGTACACCACCCTACCTACTACTGACCTCTGTACACCACCGCACCTACTACTGACCTCTGTACACCACCCTACCTACTACTGCCTCTGTACACCACCCTACCTACTACTGACCTCTGTACACCACCCTACCTACTACTGACCTCTGTACACCACCCTACCTACTACTGACCTCTGTACACCACCCTACCTACTACTGACCTCTGTACACCACCCTACCTACTACTGACCTCTGTACACCACCCTACCTACTACTGACCTCTGTACACCACCCTGCCTACTACTGACATCGATACACCACCCTACCTACTACTGACCTCTGTACACCACCCTACCTACTACTGACCTCTGTACACTGCTCTACCTACTACTGCCTCTGTACACCACCCTACCTACTACTGACCTCTGTACACCACCCTACCTACAACTGACCTCTGTACACCACCCTACCTACTACTGACCTCTGTACACCACCCTACCTACTACTGACCTCTGTACACCACCCTACCTACTACTGACCTCTGTACACCACCCTACCTACTACTGACCTCTGTACACCACCCTACCTACTACTGCCTCTGTACACCACCCTACCTACAACTGACCTCTGTACACCACCCTACCTACTACTGACCTCTGTACACCACCCTACCTACTACTGACCTCTGTACACCACCCTACCTACTACTGACCTCTGTACACCACCCTACCTATTACTGACCTCTGTACACCACCCTTCCTACTACTGACCTCTGTACACCACCCTACCTACTACTGACCTCTGTACACCACCCTACCTACTACTGACCTCTGTACACCACCCTACCTACTACTGACCTCTGTACACCACCCTACCTACTACTGACCTCTGTACACCACCCTACCTACTACTGACCTCTGTACACCACCCTACCTACTACTGCCTCTGTACACCACCCTACCTACAACTGACCTCTGTACACCACCCTACCTACTACTGACCTCTGTACACCACCCTACCTACTACTGACCTCTGTACACCACCCTACCTACTACTGACCTCTGTACACCACCCTACCTACTACTGCCTCTGTACACCACCCTACCTACTACTGACCTCTGTACACCACCCTACCTACTACTGACCTCTGTACACCACCCTACCTACTACTGACCTCTGTACACCACCCTACCTACTACTGACCTCTGTACACCACCCTACCTACTACTGACCTCTGTACACCACCCTACCTACTACTGACCTCTGTACACTGCTCTACCTACTACTGACCTCTGTACACCACCCTACCTACTACTGACCTCTGTACACCACCGCACCTACTACTGACCTCTGTACACCACCCTACCTACTACTGCCTCTGTACACCACCCTACCTACTACTGACCTCTGTACACCACCCTACCTACTACTGACCTCTGTACACCACCCTACCTACTACTGACCTCTGTACACCACCCTACCTACTACTGACCTCTGTACACCACCCTACCTACTACTGACCTCTGTACACCACCCTACCTACTACTGACCTCTGTACACCACCCTGCCTACTACTGACATCGATACACCACCCTACCTACTACTGACCTCTGTACACCACCCTACCTACTACTGACCTCTGTACACTGCTCTACCTACTACTGCCTCTGTACACCACCCTACCTACTACTGACCTCTGTACACCACCCTACCTACTACTGACCTCTGTACACCACCCTACCTACTACTGCCTCTGTACACCACCCTACCTACTACTGACCTCTGTACACCACCCTACCTACTACTGACCTCTGTACACCACCCTACCTACTACTGACCTCTGTACACCACCCTACCTACTACTGACCTCTGTACACCACCCTACCTACTACTGACCTCTGTACACCACCCTACCTACTACTGACCTCTGTACACTGCTCTACCTACTACTGACCTCTGTACACCACCCTACCTACTACTGACCTCTGTACACCACCGCACCTACTACTGACCTCTGTACACCACCCTACCTACTACTGCCTCTGTACACCACCCTACCTACTACTGACCTCTGTACACCACCCTACCTACTACTGACCTCTGTACACCACCCTACCTACTACTGACCTCTGTACACCACCCTACCTACTACTGACCTCTGTACACCACCCTACCTACTACTGACCTCTGTACACCACCCTACCTACTACTGACCTCTGTACACCACCCTGCCTACTACTGACATCGATACACCACCCTACCTACTACTGACCTCTGTACACCACCCTACCTACTACTGACCTCTGTACACTGCTCTACCTACTACTGCCTCTGTACACCACCCTACCTACTACTGACCTCTGTACACCACCCTACCTACTACTGACCTCTGTACACCACCCTACCTACTACTGCCTCTGTACACCACCCTACCTACTACTGCCTCTGTACACCACCCTACCTACTACTGCCCTCTGTACACCACCCTACCTACTACTGACCTCTGTACACCACCCTACCTACTACTGCCTCTGTACACCACCCTACCTACTACTGACCTCTGTACACCATCCTACCTACTACTGCCTCTGTACACTGCCCTACCTACTACTGACCTCTGTACACCACCCTACCTACTACTGCCCTCTGTACACCACCCTACCTACTACTGACCTCTGTACACCACCCTGCCTACTACTGACCTCTGTACACCACCCTACCTACTACTGACCTCTGTACACCACCCTTCCTACTACTGACCTCTGTACACCACCCTACCTACTACTGACCTCTGTACACCACCCTACCTACTACTGCCTCTGTACACCACCCTACCTACTACTGACCTCTGTACACCACCCTACCTACTACTGACCTCTGTACACCACCCTACCTACAACTGACCTCTGTACACCACCCTACCTACTACTGACCTCTGTACACCACCCTACCTACTACTGACCTCTGTACACCACCCTACCTACTACTGACCTCTGTACACCACCCTACCTATTACTGACCTCTGTACACCACCCTTCCTACTACTGACCTCTGTACACCACCCTACCTACTACTGACCTCTGTACACCACCCTACCTACTACTGACCTCTGTACACCACCCTACCTACTACTGACCTCTGTACACCACCCCACCTACTACTGACCTCTGTACACCACCCTACCTACTACTGACCTCTGTACACCACCCTACCTACTACTGCCTCTGTACACCACCCTACCTACAACTGACCTCTGTACACCACCCTACCTACTACTGACCTCTGTACACCACCCTACCTACTACTGACCTCTGTACACCACCCTACCTACTACTGACCTCTGTACACCACCCTACCTACTACTGCCTCTGTACACCACCCTACCTACTACTGACCTCTGTACACCACCCTACCTACTACTGACCTCTGTACACCACCCTACCTACTACTGACCTCTGTACACCACCCTACCTACTACTGACCTCTGTACACCACCCTACCTACTACTGACCTCTGTACACCACCCTACCTACTACTGACCTCTGTACACTGCTCTACCTACTACTGACCTCTGTACACCACCCTACCTACTACTGACCTCTGTACACCACCGCACCTACTACTGACCTCTGTACACCACCCTACCTACTACTGCCTCTGTACACCACCCTACCTACTACTGACCTCTGTACACCACCCTACCTACTACTGACCTCTGTACACCACCCTACCTACTACTGACCTCTGTACACCACCCTACCTACTACTGACCTCTGTACACCACCCTACCTACTACTGACCTCTGTACACCACCCTACCTACTACTGACCTCTGTACACCACCCTACCTACTACTGACCTCTGTACACCACCCTACCTACAACTGACCTCTGTACACCACCCTACCTACTACTGACCTCTGTACACCACCCTACCTACTACTGACCTCTGTACACCACCCTACCTACTACTGACCTCTGTACACCACCCTACCTACTACTGACCTCTGTACACCACCCTACCTACTACTGACCTCTGTACACCACCCTACCTACTACTGACCTCTGTACACCACCCTACCTACTACTGCCTCTGTACACCACCCTACCTACTACTGACCTCTGTACACCACCCTTCCTACTACTGACCTCTGTACACCACCCTACCTACTACTGACATCGGTACACCACCCTACCTACTACTGACCTCTGTACACCACCCTACCTACTACTGACCTCTGTACACCACCCTACCTACTACTGACCTCTGTACACCACCGTACCTACTACTGCCTCTGTACACCACCCTACCTACTACTGACCTCTGTACACCACCCTACCTACTACTGACCTCTGTACACCACCCTACCTACTACTGCCTCTGTACACCACCCTACCTACTACTGACCTCTGTACACCACCCTACCTACTACTGCCTCTGTACACCACCCTACCTACTACTGACATCGGTACACTGTATTGTACATAAAAAAAAATTCCGTAAGTAACACCTCATTTTCTGGCAGTGCCCCTCCTGAGACTAGCCTCTGGATCCGCCCCTGCTTCAAATGTTCTTTAAAATTCATGGTTTTCCCTTTCATGAACAAGAAAATAATTATACCAGCTGTTGGGCTGGTATAATAATGCTATGGGACTGGTATGAAATTATTTCCAGGGATGGTTTTTATTCCCAGTCCAGCCCCGGTAGGGACAGTTACCCCGCCTGGTAGGGACAAAACTAGCAGCAGGGAAAGGAGAGGAGGGAAAGCATTAGAGATCACAACTTCTCTGGACAGCTTCCTGCTTTAGGCGTCCACGCTGCACCCCACCTACAGACTGTCACAATATCTCCAGGACAAAAGCAGGCAAGAATCTGTCTGCAAGTTATTTGAAATCTATAAACGTATAATTTACGGTTTATTTTCACTTTAAATAATTAAGTTGGGTTAAACTACTGTAAGCGAAAAATATCGGCAAAAAGCACTGAAGACTTCTGTAGACAAAATACGGAAAATAAAAAACTAACTTTATTCTACTTGGAACGATGTTGACTTCCTGCTGACCATGTGACGCATATATGCGACGGCAGGGTGGGTGGTCCTTAATGCTGCCCACACTCCGCCCATATGTGCTCCCAGCACAGCGATGGAGCTGTCACAGTCCATCTAATTCAGAGATACAAAGTGATAATCTTGTTACATTGTATTATTCTGTATCATTCATCATCAGAGGAGGGACCTTTCCTCTCCATCTTCCTCTCCGTCATAAACAAAGACTTCACATTTCACATGAAATCCTCTCAGATAAAACTCACCCCATCCGCTTTATATTCACACCGCGCCGCGTCCCCTCCCCCCGACTTCACACACCTCGTCTCCATTATTCCGAATCTCAGGATCTCGTCCTTTCTTTCCTCCTGGAAGAAGATTGGGAAGACGGAAGGATGAACCAGAGGCTCTGGATGGACAGTTGGATAAACGGCTCTATATTCTGAACATAACATATTATTACATTTATAGGAATATTGGACAAATCCTTGAAAGAATACAAATGGCCTTGAAGCCCCCCATCCAATGTATTGCCCTTGAAGCCCCCGTCCCTCCCCCATATATTGCCCTTAAAGCCCCCGTCCCTCCCCCATGTGTTGCCCTTAAAGCCCCTGTCCCTCCCCCATGTATTGCCCTTAAAGCCCCTGTCCCTCTCCCATGTGTTGCCCTTGAAGCCCCCTTCCCTCCCCCATGTGTTGCTTTTGAAGCCCCCGTCCCTCTCCCATGTGTTGCCCTTGAAGCCCCCTTCCCTCCCCCATGTATTGCTTTTGAAGCCCCCGTCCCTCTCCCATGTGTTGCCCTTGAAGCCCCCGTCCCTCTCCCATGTATTGCTTTTGAAGCCCCCGTCCCTCTCCCATGTATTGCCCTTGAAGCCCCCGTCCCTCCCCCATGTGTTGCCCTTGAAGCCCCCGTCCCTCCCCCACGTGTTGCCCTTGAAGCCCCCCCACCCAATGTGTTGCCCTTGATGCCCCCGTCCCTCCCCCATGTATTGCCCTTGAAGCCCCCCTCCCTCCCCCATGTGTTGCCCTTGAAGCCCCCATCCCTCCCCCATGTGTTGCCCTTGAAGCCCCCGTCCCTCCCCCATGTGTTGCCCTTGAAGCCCCCGCCCCTCCCCCATGTGTTGCCCTTGAAGCCCCCGTCTCTTCCCCATGTATTGCCCTTGAAGCCCCCGTCCCTCCCCCATGTGTTGCCCTTGAAGCCCCCGTCTCTTCCCCATGTATTGCCCTTGAAGCCCCCGTCCCTCCCCCGTGTGTTGCCCTTGAAGCCCCCATCCCTCCCCCATGTGTTGCCCTTGAAGCCCCCGCCCCTCCCCCATGTATTGCCCTGTACTCCACCTGGACAGGTATGGCTGGAAGGTCCTCCAGGGGTTTATAGAAATAGAGGACATCCTCTCTCTGGTTGTAGAGATCCAGGGCCTCTCTGATCCGTTCTTCCTGATCTGGAGACTGAGAGCGAGCGACCTCCAATGTGACTGTGCAGAGCCACACCACACACTGCCAGACCTTCATCTTGTGTCCTCCGTAATGGCGATTTATGTGTCCGATTCTATTTATCTCCCGCACCTCCATCTTCCTCTTTTTCTTACAAGTCTTGTGGAATCTTTTTGTACGTTTATTGCTCCATTAATAACACAACAAAAACATCTTTCACAACACTTCGTTTCTAAAAACAAAAAAACAAAAACATTCTGCCATTCATTTAAAGTAGAACTCCAGCCAGGCTACAAAAATGTGGCAGATATCAGGGAGGCACCAGAAGCCGGGCAGCCCAGGAAGAGGTGGACCTTATCCTGTCTTGGGCAGAGTTCCATGTCCCAAGTCTGTCTGCAGTAAATATTCCAATATTGTCTAGCCGATCCCTCAGCCATCACCAGTTGTCGCTGGAGGTTCTCTGTTGGCATTGAGGCATGTCAGAAATGGACCCGTTGGCATCCAGGTTCGCTATAAACTGAAGAGATTAAATGCCAGGTCCAGGAATCCTCAATGATTTGCAATAGATGCCCTGATCATAAAGAGGGAGCAATTCCTCCTGTATTGTTTTACTCCATTACATCTTCTTCCATGCAGTGGCGGCTGGTGTTCAATTTTTTTTTGGGGGGGGGGGGCACAAACAAACTGAAACCCCCCCATCAATTGCAGCCACTGTGCCTGTTAAACGCAGCTACTGTGCCTATCAATTGCCACCACAGTGCCATCAAACACAGCCACTATGTCCATCAACCACAGACACTGTGCCCATCAAATGCAGCCACTGTGCCCATCAAATGCAGCCACTGTGCCCATCAAATTCAGCCACTGTGCCCATCAAACGCAGCCACTGTGCCCATCAAACGCAGCCACTGTGCCCATCAAATGCAGCTACTCTGCCCATCAAACACAGCCACTGTGCCCATCAAACGCTGCCACTGTGCCCATAAAACGCAGCCACTGTGCCCATCAAATGCAGCCACTGTGCCCATTAAACGCAGCCAGTGTGCCCATCAATTGCCACCACTGTGCCATCAAATGCAGCCACTGTGCCCATCAAACGCAGCCACTGTACCCATAAATTACCACCACTGTGCCATCAAACGCAGCTACTGTACCCATCAATTGCTGCCAGTGTGCCCATCAATTGCCACTACTGTGCCCATCAGTTGCTATCAGTGTGCCCATGAATTTCTCATCAATTGCCGCTAATGTGCCCATCAATTGCTGCTACTGTGCCCGTCAATTGCTGCCAGTGTGCCCATCAATTGCCAATACTGTGCCCGTCAATTGCTGCCACTGTACTCATCAATGCTGCTAGTTTGCCCATCAATTGCCGCTACTGTGCCCATCAATTGCTGCCAGTGTGTCCATCAATTGCTGCTACTGTGCCCATCAATTGCCGCTACTGTGCCCATCAATTGCCGCTACTGTGCCCATCAAATGCTGCCACTGTGCATCCCGCCCGGCATTTACCTTGTCTCAGTGGGGCAGCGGGTCACAGTGATGTCCCCCACGCTCCTTGATGTCTTCTCCCGTCCTCTCTACCCGTCCTCTGCTATGATTGGACGCCTAATAGGCGGCGTCCAATCACAGCACCTGTCGTTTCAGCCAATCAGGTGACAGGTAACAGGCCCAAGCACCTGATTGGCTGGTTGTTCAGTGTTAGAAAAGCGAATACTTCTCTAATCAGGTGCTTCCAAAAAATACCCCGCCGCTGTAATTTAGGTGCCCGGCACCCAAAAAGGGGTCGGGCGCATGAATAGGGGGCGGCAGACGCAACCATAGATAGATTCATGCAATGCATTAATCTATCTATTGGTGATAGAGGGATGTATGAACTATAACAAGTGATGATAAAAAATGCAAATGAAGCAATAACAACTGTGTTAAATCATAGGTTCAGTGAAGTCCAAAGAAACACAATTGAAATTAATTCTTCTGCGATTCAAAAATTGAGGAAATCCACCACCATGAAGACACCATAAGAAATGCAGGCTTACCAGTTGGCAAGCAAAGACGGCTTGCGGCTGTAAACCCCAGCCTGGGCCTTTAACACGGACTGGAGTACACACCAGTGGAATTTTTCAATAGATCCTCAAAGGCACAGATGTCACCAAGTGGATGAGATACCCAAAAAAATAATAGGACTCACAATAGTGAAATACCGTGGAAAATTTAATGAGATAAAACACTTACAAGAGAACGATCATATAGAAGCATAAAAATAAACGCCCGGACTGTCACACGATAACGTCAGCACGTCTCCTCTCCCGACGCGCGTTTCGTCACACAAATGACGTCGTCTGGGGCATGCTGGGACAAAATTGGTGAAAAGAATGTGCCAATATTTTGGCACCGGCAATCACTCACCTTATAAACCAATCGTTTAAAGAGGGCTTTGTGCCGACCTCCTTCAAAGCAAGGCATAATTAAACCCCTTCTAAAAAAAACTAACCTAGACCATAAAGACCCAAACAACCGGCGTCCTATAACCTCCCTCAATATCTTCTCCAAGGTTATGGAAAAAGTAGTAGTACAACAACTACAACACCATTTAGACACCCACAAACTGCTGGACCCACTACAATCGGGTTGCCGCCCAGGACATGGTACGGAAACAGCGCTTCTCAAAATATGGGATGACGCCCTCGAAGTGGCAGACGACGGAGAATCTTGTCTCCTGATACTGCTGGACCTCAGTGCTGCCTTTGACACAGTAGACCACAAACTGCTGTTAACTCGCCTCACAGAGGTAGCTGGAGTGGCAGACTCGGATCTACCCTGGTTTTCATAATTTCTGAAAAACCGCTCTCAGACAGTGAGAATAGGACCTTTCACGTCTGAATCTCGTAGCGTGTCTTGCGGGGTCCCCCAGGGATCTCCCCTATCGCCCGTGATATTCAACATTTACCTCCGCCCAATTCTAAAAATATTAAGTAATCAAGACCTTCTCTATAATTCCTACGTGGACGACACACATTTTTTTTTTCCGTATCAGCGACAAAAAGAACCAATACCCTGTATTTGAACAATGCCTCACTCTGATAGACATCTGGATGACGGAGAGTCACCTCAAACTCAATGGAGCAAAAACAGAACTCCTTCAACTCCATACAAACCGGAGGAAACTGGCCATAACTCCCTGGACACCACCACCCATTCTGGGACAAACCATCACCCCAAGCACCAAAGTCAAAAGTCTCTGGGCCAGATTCACGTAGAGCAGCGGATCTATAGATCCGCTCGATCTACGTGAATTAAGATCCGCTCCCGCAAGTTTA
Source organism: Rana temporaria (assembly GCF_905171775.1). Lineage (NCBI taxonomy): Eukaryota > Metazoa > Chordata > Amphibia > Anura > Ranidae > Rana > Rana temporaria. Next base: position 420,185,008 of record NC_053493.1, on the reverse strand, counting down.
GGAGGCAAGTGGCTAATTCACAAACAACTTACCTCCAAACTTGCGACGGCGGATCCTAAATCCCCCGGCGGAATTCAAATTCCGCGGCTAGGGGAGTGTACTATTTAAATCAGGCGCGTTCCCGCGCCGATTTAAATGCGCAGGCGCCGTCCGCGAAATTTCCCGGCGTGCATTGCTCCCACTGACGTCGCTAGGACGTCAGTGGTTGCGACGCTTACGTAAACGACGTCCGTCCGTATTCGAGAATGACTTACGCAAACGACGTTAAAAAATTTAAATTCGACGCGGGAACGTCGGCTATACTTAACATTGGCTGCGCCTGATAAAAGAAAGGGTAAGTATACGACGGAAAACCGCTACGGAAACGACGTAAGAACACTGCGACGGGTCCGCGTACGTTCGTAAATTTGCGTATCTCGCTGATTTACATAATATTTATCGTAAATCAGCGGGAACGCCCCCGGCGCCATTTTTAAATTGAAAAAAAGATCCGACAGTGTAACACATTGTAACACTGTCGGATCTAAGCCCTATCTATGCGTATCTGATTCTATGAATCAGGCGCATAGATAGGACCAGTGTAAGTCAGAGATACGATGGTGTATCTGTAGATACACCGTCGTATCTCTTTGTGAATCTGGCCCTCTGAGTCATTTTTGACTCCGACATGACAATGGATGCACAAATAGGATCAGTAGTTAGTGGAACCCACCATCTTCTATGGCTCCTACGAAGAATTGTCCCCTATATCCCCAAAGAAGACACAGCGGTAGTGGTAGGGACAATCATTAACTCCAGGTTAGATTATGCAAATTCACTCTACCTCGGACTCCCAAAATACCAGTTGGCCCGTCTCCAAGTCGTCCAGAACACGGCGGCACGACTGGTAACAGGGAAAAAACCCTGGGAATCATTCACACCATCCCCTAGCTCTCTCCATTGGTTGCCCGTAAAAGACCGAGTCACATTTAAGTCACATTTAAGGCCATATGCCTGACGCCAGGGATGGACTGGCCATTGGGACTACAGGGAGTTTCCCGGTGGGCCGATGGCTCAGTGGGCCGGCTTCAGTGACAGCGGACCGCCTCCCCCCTCCGCTCCTCTGTCTCTCCCTTCCCGCACTGCTCACCTCCTCTCCCTCCCTGCAGCGCTCACCTGGGGGGAAACAGAGAAGCAAGGGGAGGACCAGAGGAGCAGGAGGGACAATAGAGGAGCATGGGGGAGGGGACAGACAGCTGACTCAACAGTTATGGCCTGGGAGTTTCTCACTTCTGCCTAACCTTGTCCCATAAGGGGGGGCACCAAACTGATTCTTTGCCCCGGGTGAAATACTGTCTAGCTTCCCCACTGGTACTGCCTATAAGAGTACCAGTACCATCTGTTTTACTCTAATAAAGTAGAATGGCTAGTGAAGGGGGAGAGGGGGCTTGGGTGGCCGGGGGGGTGCAGGAGTTGTCCGGCCGCCATAGGAGAGACCTGTCAAAGTGGGCCAGTCTGGATTAAGTCCAGGGCCAAATTTTTGTCCCAGTCCAGCCCTGCCTGACGCACAAATGTGTACATGGAAGCGCTCCCCAATACTAAAAATTACTACAAATCCCCAAAGCCCGCTACAAGACCAAAGGAGAACGAAGATTTGCATTCCAAGGACCTCGACTGTGGAACACACTACCAACTAACATCCGAACGGAAATTGATCACCTGGCCTTCAGAAAAAAAACTCAAGACCCACCTATTCTGAGGGAGAAACAGACCACAGCACAGCCCAGCTGAGACAGAGACTGTCAGGGCACTAACCTTTCACGGTCACATTCCCCAGTTGGCTCTGGGTGGAATCGAACCCAGGACCTCTCCATTGCTGGTCCAGGTCTTTGCCTCTGAGCCACTGCTCAGTGTTATTCGTCTTGCTGTCCGTTGGAGCCTGGTTCTGAACCTGTGCTACTTTGGACCAATCAGTGGCCTGAGCGGCCTATTTAAGCAAATGGCTGGTTCGTTGTCAGTGTTTGTTACTGGAAACCTTGTCTGTGGATATCCTGTTTACCTGACCTTGGCTTGCTCTCTGGATTGCTGCTCTCCCCAACCCTGTGACCCCGGCTTGAAATTTGGACTGTCTGACTTCTCTACCCCTGACCTTGGCTTTGAACTTCGGATACCTTACCTGCTCCAACCCCTGACCTCGGCTTGTTCTCTGGATTACTCTTCAGTCTTGTTCCTGTTTGAGCACCTTCTGTTTGGACTATCTCCTGTGTGCTTCTGAACAGCCTCCAGTGAGCTTCGGCTATACTGTTCCCGGTCCACCTTGGATTCCCTCCTGCCACTGGACCCGGTGCCTCCTAGTGCGTCCTTCCTTCTGTCTCAAACCCCAGCGGGTGGATCGCATCGAGTCGCAAAGGTGAGCCGCCCTTGGCATCTCGGCCTCGGTAAGTAACGTTCCTGACAGAGACCCTGTTTTGCACTTGACAATTTGGATCAGAGTTTAACTACACTCTGATCTCCCTCTAAATTTAACTATCACTGGTACTATAAAGTACATAGGCGCTAGAGAGAAAAAAGTGGTACATTTTATTTTTCCCAATGGCTTCAAAATTTCTGGAAATTTTACATCACTAGGTAGGACTCTGCTCCCCACATGCGTTAGCCCATCGCCAACCAGATATATATGAAAAGCGCCGTTCCATCTTACTTCTGTGAGTTGCCTACTTCATTATATATTGCCACACATTGGCATAGCATGTGACTCAAAAAAAATTAAAACTCACCCGAATACACGATTTGCAGGGAAAATAAATAACACAAATGGAATACTTCTATAAATTACATTTCTACCCTTTCCCTAACTCTCTCTATGTGTTCTAGAGGTAAGAGTAGAGTTTTATAACCCCTCCATGGCCGGTCCATGGTCGGTTTGGTTCTCTGAGCAAAGAGGACTCTTGTATGTCGTCAATATATCTACCCCGTGATCTACAATCCTCTTGTTACCTTTATATAACAAATCCTTGGGACAGATTCACAAAAGAATTACGCCGGCGTATCTCTTGATACGCCGCATAATTTTAAATTTCCTGCGTCGTATCTTTGTTTTATATCTACAAAACAAGATACGACTGCATCTGGGATCGATCCGACAGGCGTACGTCTTAGTACGCCGTCGATCGTAGATGCATTTTTTTCCGCCGGCCGCTAGGTGGCGTTTCCGTCGAATTCCGCGGCGAGTATGCAAATTAGCTAGTTACGGCGATCCACGAACGTACGTCCGGCCGGCGCATTTTTTTACGTTGTTTGCGTTCGGCCTTTTCCGACGTATAGTTACCCCTGCTATTATGAGGCGTACGCAATGTTAAGTATGGCCGTTGTTCCCGCGGCGAATTTTGAATTTTTTACGTCGTTTGCGTAAGTCGTTCGTGAATACGGCTGTACGTCAAATCCAATACGTCCTTGCGACGTAATTTGTAGCAATGCACACTGGGATATTTTACGGACGGCGCATGCGCCGTTAAAAAAAAACGTAAAAAACGCGGGGTCAAGTCAAATTTAAATAAAACACGCCCCCAACATCCCCATTTGAATTACGCGGCCTTACGCCGCAACACATCCGTTACGCCGCCGTAAATAAGGGCGCAAGTTCTTTCTGAATACAGAACTTGCGCCCAAAGTTACAGCGGCGTAACGTATCGGGGATACGTTATGCCAGCAGAAAGACCCGCTGATCTTTCTGAATCTGGCCCCTTATGTTTTCCACCACTCAAGCTGGGTTTACACTATTGCGAATTGGATGCAGATTTCCCTGCATCCATAGGTGTGCGCAGCCTATTACATTAGGGTGTGCACCCCAAAGCTCAAACACATACTACCGATCACTCACGATGTTCATCCTAAAACATCCGGAGGAAGAGTAGAGGAGGGAAGCCGGCAGTGCTGCGGGGGGAAGGAGGAGGAGAGCCAGGGCAGTAGAGGGAATCTGTGCTGCACAGGGTGATTAGGGTGTGCCTGGGCACACCTGGCACACCCCGTGCGCATGCCTATGTCTGCATCCAATTCGCATAGCAGGAGATTGTGACCGTCCCTCTCTGGAGCCGGTTCACACATCTCCGCAGTGGCTTGTGTGTGACTTTTGGTCCGTTTCAAGTCAGAATTCAGCCCAAAATTCAGGATGAAATTAGGACCCGAAATGATGAACGCAAACGCACCCCGGACTCCTGCTGTGAGCCGCTCCGTTCTCCAGTGTGAACCCAGCCTCAGTGTTATCTGTGTGTATGTAGCATGGAATTATATTGTAGGGAATCGTTTCTGATGGTTTATTTCAATATGTATGTTTGGTGTCAGCTACTACCATATATACTGGAGTATAAGCCGACCCGAATATAAGCCGAGGCACCTTATTTTACCTAAAACGTATTGACTCGAGTATAAGCCTAGGCCAATGATGGCGAACCTCGGCACCCAGGGCCCATCCTGGATAGGTGCACGGGGTGCAGCGCACCCAGGCGCCACAGAGGTGGGGGCGCTGAAGTGCCAGAGTGCTCCTCTTCTGCCTCCTCCTCTTGTCTGTGTCCAGAGGCAGCTCTCTCCACCGGAAACTGACAGGAGTGGATCAGAGGAGGAGAGACTGTGCCGCCGCTGTGTTTCCTTCCCAAGTCCATCCTCCCTCTCTCCCTCCTCCTGTCAGAGGAGGAGAGTGAAGCAGCTGGAGAGTGTAAGCTCCTCTGTACAGAGACTGATGTGACTGTGGGGAGGGGGGACATTAGAGTGTAAGCTCCTCTGTACAGAGACTGATGTGACTGTGGGGGGGACATTAGAGTGTAAGCTCCTCTGTACAGAGACTGATGTGATGTGGGGGGAGGGGACATTAGAGTGTAAGCTCCTCTGTACAGAGACTGATGTGACTGTGGGGGGGAGGGGACATTAGAGTGTAAGCTCCTCTGTACAGAGACTGATGTGACTGTGGGGGGGGAGGGGAGATTAGAGTGTAAGCTCCTCTGTACAGAGACTGATGTGATGTGGGGGGAGGGGACATTAGAGTGTAAGCTCCTCTGGTACAAAGAGTGATGTGACTGTGGAGGGGGGACATTAGAGTGTAAGCTCCTCTGTACAGAGACTGATGTGACTGTGGGGGGGGGGGACATTAGAGTGTAAGCTCCTCTGTACAGAGACTGATGTGACTGAGGGGGGGGGGCATTAGAGTGTAAGCTCCTCTATACAGAGACTGATGTGACTGTGGGGGGGGGGGAGATTAGAGTGTAAGCTCCTCTGGTACAGAGACTGATGTGACTGTGGGGGGAGGGGACATTAGAGTGTAAGCTCCTCTGGTACAGAGACTGATGTGATTGGCTCAGTGTTCTCTGTACAGCACCTGCAGTAAACGTCAGAACTATAGAAATGTATAATAATAATAGTGTGTGACTGTGGGGGGGAGGGAACACTAGAGTGTAAGCTCCTCTGTACAGAGACTGATGTGACTGTGGGGGGGGGGGGGCATTAGAGTGTAAGCTCCTCTGGTACAGAGACTGAAGTAAAGCCCGGCACAGATTTCAGGAATATAATTTTATTTGGGTTCATTTGCGGAAATGTTGGAAGAAAATAAAAAGCGTCACCTGCAGATCATCCGATACAAATCCACACACACAGTATACAATGTATCCATAATAGAGAACATTTCCGATGAAGCGGAGGTTTAGCGCGGTGTACACGGGGAGAGCGTTGGCGGGCGGCGCTCGTCCTGCACTGATGGCGCGGTGTACACGGGAGGGAGCATTGGCGGGCGGAGCTCGTCCTGCACTGATGGCGCGGTGTACACGGGGAGAGCGTTGGCGGGCGGCGCTCGTCCTGCACTCATGGCGCGGTGACATATTATTTAAACGGGATACTGATAGGGATCTGGAAGCCGATAGATTTGATCTTATTTTTCACTTTGCAGAAGAATTTGCACTTTTTCTTTTTGCTGGATCGCTTGCTGCGCGATTTCTGAAACAAGAAAAAAAGCAACAATAATTTCCACGTACCTGCCTTCTACAAAGTCCCAGGCCCGGATTCAGATACAATTGTGTATCTATCCACGGGCGTAGCGTATCTCAGATACGTTACGCCGCCGTAAATTAGGGCGCAAGTTCCGTATTCTGAAAAAACGTACGCCCTAAGTTACGGCGGCGTAACGTATGTGGTCCGGCGTAAGCCCGCCTAATTCAAATGTGGATGATGTGGGCGTGTTTTATTTAAATGAATTGTGACCCCACGCATTTGACGTTTTTTTTCGAACGGCGCATGCGCCGTTCGTGAAAGAATCCCAGTGCGCATGCTCGAAATTACGCCGCAAATCGTCAATGCTTTAGACGTGAACGTAGCTTACGTACAGCCCTATTCGCCAACGACTTACGCAAACAACGTAAAATTTTTAAAATTCGACGCGGGAACGACGTCCATGATTAACATAGGATACCCCTCATATAGCGGGGGTAACTTTACGCCGGAAAAAGCCTAACGTAATAGACGTAAAAAAAATGCGCCGGGCGGACGCATGTTTCTGAATCGGCCTATCTACCTAATTTGCATATTCAACACGGAAGTCTAGGGAAGCGCCCCTAGCGGTCAGCGTAAATATTGCACCGTAGGATACGACGGTGTAGAAGACTTACGTCGCTCGTATCTAGGCAACATTGAGGCGTATCTGATTCTATAAAATCAGACGCCGAGATGCGACGGCCCGCACTCAGGCCTGGTACACACGATAGGATTGATTTGCGGATACGGTCCGCCGGACCGTATCCGCGAATAAATCCTCTGAGGATTTTTATCCAATGGAGTGTACTCACCATCGGATGAAAATCCGCGCCAAATTCCCATCGCGGTGACGTGTCGCGCCGTCGCCGCGATGATGACGCGGCGACGTGCGCGACGCTGTCATATAAGGATATCCACGCATGCGTCGAATCATTACGACGCATGCAAGGGACGGGTTCGGACGGATCGATCCGCTGAAGCCGATTCCAGCAGATAGATTTCTTAGCATGTTAGGAAATTTTTATCTGCTGGAAATCGGAAATATCCGCAGGAACGTACACACCAGGGGATCTATCCGCTGAAACCGATCCGCTGAGATTTTTCAGCGGATGGATCCTCTCGTGTGTATGGGGCCTCAGAGTTACGACGGCGTATCTGGAGATCTGGCGTCTCTTTACCACGTGATTGGCTATGTCCAATCACAGCTGATCATGGAGATAACCAGAGGCCAGTTCTCGGCATTCCTTTCCTTACGCTGACAGCGTGAGGAAAGGATAAGAGAGCCGATAACCGGCCTCTCTAAAAGGGACATCTACACTGATAATCAGGGCAGTCCCACCAGTGCTGGCAATCGGTGCCCTCCAGTGCTGCCATGGGTGCCGCCCATTAGTGCCACCAATCAATGCCCATCAGGGCTGCCTCATCAGTGCCCCTTCATCCGTGCCCATCAGTGCTGCCTCATCAGTTCTGCCTCATCAGTGCCAATCAATGCCCATCAGTGCTGCCTATTCATGCCCATCAGTGCAGCCTATCCATGCCCTTTAGAGCTGCCTATCAATGCTCTTCAGAGCTGCCTATCAGTGCCACCTATCCATGCTTATTAGTCCTGCCCATCAGTGCTGCCTATCAGTGCCCATCAGTGCTGCCTATCAGTGCCCATCAGTGCTGTCTATCAGTGCCCTCAGAGCTGCCTATCAGTGCCACCTATCCATGCTTATTAGTCCTGCCCATCAGTGCTGCCTATCAGTGCCCATCAGTGCTGCCTATCAGTGCCCATCAGTGCTGTCTATCAGTGCCCTTCAGTGCTGCCTATCAGTGCAACCTATCCATGCTTATTAGTCCTGCCCATCAGTGCTGCCTATCAGTGCCCATCAGTGCTGCCTATCCATGCCCATTAGTGCAGCCTATCCATGCCTTTTAGAGCTGCCTATCAGTGCTGCTTATCAGTGCCACCTATCCATGCCCATTAGTCCTGCCCATAAGTGCTGCCTATCAGTGCCCATCAGTGCTGCCTATCAGTGCCCTTCAGTGCTGCCTATCAGTGCAACCTATCCATGCTTATTAGTCCTGCCCATCAGTGCTGCCTATCAGTACCCATCAGTGCTGCCTATCCATGCCTTTTAAAACTACTTATCAGTGTCCTTCAGTGCTGCTTATCAGTGCCACCTATCCATGCCCATTAGTCCTGCCCATCAGTGCTGCCTATTAGTGCCCATCAGTGCTCATCAGTGAAGGAATATTTTTTTTTTAAAAATGTTCAGTTTGTTTTTATTCAGCAAAAAATATCCCCCCCCCCCCCCGGGGGGATTAAATACGACCAAAAGAAAGTTCTATTTGTGTGAAGGGGTGGGGATTGCCCGATGGGCTCGCTGTGATCCGTCCCGTGGCGTTTCTTTCCTGCTATAAATTGATGAGCGGCGTGCCGGTTTTATTCTTTACCTCGGACAGACTGACGCATTTCACATCCTCCTCCTCCTGCTGGAGAGCGCAGACCTTCACCTCCTGCAAAGCACACAAATCTCCTGTTAGTATCGGAGACGCGAATGTTCGGATCAGACAGAGAGAATATCAGAGGAACATTCAACCCAGGGCTGGATTTGCTCTCCGTGCCGCCCCAAGGCCAGGTTCCGCAATGCACCCCCTCCCTGCCAACCAAACCCCCCCCCCAAATCAACAGAGAATGGTAACCGGATGGCAGGGGCGGACGGTTAGTTCAAATTTTTTTTTTTTTACTTTTTTGTTACTTTTTTTTTTTTTTTTTTTTTGTAGCTTGTCGTTTACTTTTTTTTGTATACTTTTCTTTTTTTTTTATTATTATTTTTCTTATTCTTTACTTTTTTATTTTATTAATTTAACTATTTCTTATTTTTTTTTCACCTAACTTTATTGCAATCACACAGGAGAAAACAATTACCGTATTTATCGGGGTATAACGCGCTCCCGCGTATAGCGTGCACCCCTAAAGTTGCCCCAATTCCTGTGGAAAAAAGATCTTTTGTACTAACAGTTTTGGTGTCTTGCGTGGCGTCCGTCTGCGGCTTCGGGTGTCCTCTTCGGCGGGTCCGGCGTCCTCGCGTCCTCCCCGCTCGTTTCCCGTGCCGAGTTTAAATACTGCGCCGACATATACCGAGCGCAGTACACTCGTGTATCTTCGGGCAGGCTCGGCAACTCTCGCGCTGAAGTCCTGTACGTCCAGGACGTGAGCGCAGAAGGAGCCGAGACTGCCCGACTATTCACAAGTGTACTGCGCTAGGTATATGCCGGCGCAGTATTCAAACTCGGCGCGGGAAAGCGGGTATCGGCGTATATACCGCGCACCCACGATTTTGCCCTGATTTTCAGGGCAAAAAAGTGCGCGGTATACGCCGATAAATACGGTACCTGTGTGATAGCAATTGGAGGTGACAGGTTCTCTTTATTGACCCTGTCACCTCCAAAACAGGAGTCCTAGCGCTGTGCTAGAACTCCTGTCACAGCTGAGATGGGAAGAGCACAGCTCTCCCCTCTCACTGTGTACATCGGGGGGAGGGACAGGAGACAGACTCGGCGGCCGGGGGGAGAACGGAGAGAGAGGGGAGAGAGAGGTATGTGTGTGTGTGGGGGGGGGGGACGGAGAGAGAGGGGAGAGGGGGGTAGGTGGGGGGGGGGGGAACGGAGAGAGAGGGGAGAGAGAGGTATGTGTGTGTGGGGGGGGGGAGAGAGAGGTATGTGTGTGTGGGGGGGGGGGGGACTCCATGCCGCTGCCGCCCCTCTGTGCCCTGCCACCCCGAGGCCTGGCCTCGGTGGCCTTGTGGGAAATCCGGGCCTGATTCTACCTGAGAACCGATTTCCCCACTTCAGCGCCGCTCACCTACCAAATGCTGAGAAGGAGAACGGATGCACACAGAACCAGGAAATCAAACCCTCCGCATGTGTAGAAGGCATCTGGAGCCCGTTGGTTCGATCCGTCAGCTTGTTATAAATCCCTAAGAGCTCGCTTCACGCATGCCGCCGGCGTAACTGCTCCTCTGAAAAACAATCCGCGGTGGATCGCATTTCAGAGGCCGTTAACTCTTACACCCCTGTGCCGCAACTGCGGTTTCAAGGCCATTGCGGCCCCCCCCCCCTACACTTAACCACTTAAGACCCGGACCTTTAGACAGGTAAAGGACCCGGACAGTTTTTGCGATTCGGCACTGCGCCGCTTTAACTGACAATTGCGCGGTCGTGCGACGTGGCTCCCAAACAAAATCGGCGTCCTTTTTTTCCCACAAATAGAGCTTTCTTTTGGTGGTATTTGATCACCTCTGCGGTTTTTATTTTTTGCGCTATAAACAAAAATAGAGCGACAATTTTGAAAAAAAAAAAACAATATTTTTAACTTTTTGCTATAATAAATATCCCCCAAAAATATATAAAAACACATTTATTTTTTCCTCAGTTTAGGCCGATACGTATTCTACCTATTTTTGGTAAAAAAAATCGCAATAAGCGTTTATCGGTTGGTTTGCGCAAAATTTATAGCGTTTACAAAATAGGGGATAGTTTTATGGCATTTTTTTTTTGTTTTACTACTAATGGCGGCGATCAGCGATTTTTTTTCGTGACTGCGACATTATGGCGGACACTTCGGACAATTTTGACACATTTTTGGGACCATTGTCATTTTCACAGCAAAAAATGCATTTAAAATGCACTGATTACTGTGAAAATGAAGATTTCAGTTTGGGAGTTAACCACAAGGGGGCGTTGAAGGGGTTATGTGTGACCTCATCTGTGTTTCTAACTGTAGGGGGGTGTGGCTGTAGGTGTGATGTCATTGATTGTGTTTGCCTATATAATGGAACACACGATCGATGACGGCGCCACAGTGAAGAACGGGGAAGCTGTGTTTACACTCACCTCTCCCCGTTCTTCAGCTCCGGGGACCGATCACGGGACTCCAGCGGCGATCGGGTCCCGCAGTCACGGAGCTTCGGAACGGGTCACGGGCGCGCCCGCAAGCCACGGCCGGGCACTTAAAGAGTGCTCCCTGTCAAGCCACCCCCCCCTACAGTAAGAATCACTCCCTAGGACACACTTAACCTCTACAGCGCCACCTAGTGGTTAACCCCTTCCCTGCCAGTGTCATTTTCACAGTAATCAATGCATTTTTATAGCACTTTTCGCTGTGAAAATGACAATGGTCCCAAAAATTTGTCTAAAGTCTCCGATGTGTCCGCCATAATGTCGCAGTACCGAAAAAAAATCACTGATCGCCGCCATTACTATATTAAAATATTAATAAAAATGCCATAAAAATACCCCCTATTTTGTAAATGCTATAACTTTTGCACAAACCAATCAATAAATGCTTATTGCGAATAAGTGTAAATATGTAGAAGAATACTTATCGGCCTAAACTGAGGGAAAAAATATGTTTTTTTATATATGTTTTTGGGGGATATTTATTATAGCAAAAAGTAAAAAATATTGATTTTTTTTCACAATTGTCGCTCTATTTTTGTTTATAGCACAAAAAATAAAAACCGCAGAGGTGATCAAATACCACCAAAAGAAAGCTCTATTTGTGGGGCCAATTTTGTTTGGGAGCCACGTCGCACGACCGCGCAATTGTCAGTTAAAGTGACGCAGTGCCGAATCGCAAAAAGTGGCCTGGTCAGGAAGGGGGGTAAATCCTTCCGGGGCTGAAGTGGCTAAAGCAACCTGTCAAGTAAAAAAAATATATATATATCTTTTTTTTTTTTTATTAAATGTTAATCAGCCTTAATTAACTCATTATTATCCTTCTCCATTTAATTATTATTTTCCTGCTGATTTATTTATTTACTTCTATTTTTATAAACTATTAATGATTAAAACTTTTTATTTTTTTTATTCCGCTGTTTGTTGATATTTTTGCACCTTTTACATATATTTACACGTTTCACATTGAAAAAAAAGTGCAAAAAAAAAATATTAATTTGTAAATAACTTTTCAGTGCCATTGCTGACGTGTAAACCGGGATCGGTAATTGGTATCGGCGAGTATTAAAAAAATAAAAATAAAAAAATAATAATAATATTGATTCATCCCGAGTTATGAATTATGGGTAATTGGTATCGGCAAATATTAGAAAATATTATTATTATTAAAATTATTATTATTTTTAAAATTATTATTAAAATTATTAAAATAAATATTATTATTATTATTATTATTATTATTATTATTATTATGATTATTAAAATTATTATTATTTTTAAAATTATTATTAAAATTATTAAAATAAATATTATTATTATTATTATTAAAATTATTATTATTTTTAAAATGATTATTAAAATTATTAAAATAAATATTATTATTATTATTAAAATTATTATTATTTTTAAAATGATTATTAAAATTATTAAAATAAATATTATTATTATTATTATTATTATTATTATTATTAAAATTATTATTATTTTTAAAATGATTATTAAAATTATTAAAATAAATATTATTATTATTATTATTATTATTATTATTATTATTATTAAAATTATTATTATTTTTAAAATGATTATTAAAATTATTAAAATAAATATTATTATTATTATTATTATTATTATTATTATTATTATTAAAATTATTTTTATTTTTAAAATGATTATTAAAATTATTAAAATAAATATTATTATTATTATTATTATTATTAACATTATTATTATTTTTAAAATTATTATTAAAATTATTAAAATAAATATTATTATTATTATTATTATTAAAAAAATTATTATTATTTTTAAAATGATTATTAAAATTATTAAAATAAATATTATTATTATTATTATTATTATTATTATTATTATATTAATAATATTGGTTCATCTCTAGTTATCGATTATTGATTGATTTCCTCACCCCGTCCTTCTTGTAGTCGCATCCCTCCAAGTCATTCTCCTCAGATTTGGGGCAGTCCGTCTCCTTTATCAAGAAACCGATAGCTGGAGAGTCTCCCTCCTCCTGCGGAAAAAAAAGACCCAAGAGCAAAAATGTAACATATTGCAGCTTATCTGTCCTTAGATTCGATGGCTGCATTTGTTTTCTTTTTTTTTACAGCCTTTACTTTTCCTGGTGATCCTGCCAGTAACACACTTCCTGTACTAGGGCAGCAACCAGGGCCGCCATCAGGAATTATGGGGCCCCTTACACAGCTTCAGGCATGGGCCCCCTGGAGCAGAGAACCGGGGGGGGGGGGGGGGTGCTGCCGCCCCCTGAAATTGAGAAGGGGGGGCTGCCATGAATTTAGAAGGAGAAATAAAGAAAAATATATATAAAAAAGGGGGGGGGGGGTAGCCATCCGGGGCCCTGGGGACCTCTGGGCCCTTTAATAAATGTATTTTTTTTTTTTATAAAAAGAAATTGCAAAAAAAAGGGGGGTTGCCATCCGGAACCTCTGGGCCCTTTAATAATAAAAAAAAGAAACCTCTGGGCCCTTTAATAATAAAAAGAAACATAAAAAAAAAAAAGGGGTTGCCATCCAGGGCCCTGGGGACCTCTGGGACCTTTAATAATAAAAAAAAAAAAATATATATATATATATATTAAAAAATTATAAAAAAAAAGGGGGGTTGCCATTCGGGGCCCTGGGGACCTCTGGGACCTTTAATAATAATAATAATAATATATATATATATATATATATATATATATATATATATATATATATATATATATATATATATAATATATATATAAAAATAAAAGAAATAAAAAAATATATAAAAAAAGTTTTTTTTTTAATAAAAAAATAATAATAATAATAATAATAATAATAATATATATATAAAAATAAAAGAAATAAAAAAATATATAAAAAAAAGTTTTTTTTTAATAAAAAAAGGGGGGTTGTCATCCAGGGCCCTGGGGATCTCCGGGCCCCTGGGGACCTTCGGACCCCTAAAAAAAAAAAAAAAAAAATTTAAATTTAATAAAAAATAAAATAAATATATTAAAAAAAAGGGGGGTTGCCATCCGGGCCCCTGGGGACCTCCGGGCCCCTTACAGGTGTACTGCCTGTACCCCCCTGATGGCGGCCCTGGCAGCAACACTCCACTTACTGCACTGTATCTATAGAAGAGTAGCGTTGTCATCCTACGACAGGACTACAGAACACCTTCGCTATGTTATGGGGATGAGGAGAGGGGGATGTGCTCTGTAGAACTAACCTTGGGTGACAATGTAGATTTTGCACTGTGTGTATGGAGGAGCAGCGTTGTCACCCAAGGACATGACTAACCTATCTTATGGGGATGAGAAGAGGGGAAAGTATTCGGTAGTCCCAGCCTAGGGTGACAACATCGATTTTGTACTGCATCTATGGAGGAACAGTGTTGTCACCCAAGGACAGGACTACAGAACACCTTCCCTAAAATGTGTCAAAAGTGTCTGATCTGTCCACCGCAATGTCGCAGTACCGCTAAAAATCGCAGATCAACACCATTACTGGTAAAAAATAAATGAACAATAAAAATACCATAAAACTATCCCCTATTTTGTAAACGCTATAACTTTTGCGCAAACAAATCAATAAACACTTATTTTTACGTAAAATATGTAGAAGAATACGTATCGGCCTAAACTGAGGGAAAAAAATAGTTTTTTTTATATATTTTTGGGGATATTTATTATAGCAAAAAGTAAAAAATATTGTTTTTTTTTCAAAATTGTCGCTCTATTTTTGTTTATAGCGCAAAAAATAAAAACCGCAGAGGTGATCAAATACCACCAAAAGAAAGCTCTATTTGTGGGGAAAAAAGGACGCCAATTTTGTTTGGGAGCCACGTCGCACGACCGCGCAATTGTCAGCTAAAGCGACGCAGTGCCGAATTGTAAAAAATGCTCTTGCCAATGCTGTCACTGTGCCCATTGAACACAGCTACTGTGCCCATCGAACGCAGCTACTGTGCCCATCGAACGCTGCCACTGTGCCCATCGAACGCAGCCACTGTGCCCATCGATGGCAGCCACTGTGCCCATCGAACGTAGCTACTGTGCCCATCGAACGTAGCTACTGTGCCCATCGAACGTAGCTACTGTGCCCATCAAACGCTGCCACTTTGCCCATCAAATGTTGGCACTGTGCCCATTGAACGCTGCCACTGTGCCCATCAAACGCAGCTACTGTGCCCATCAAACGCTGCCACTGTGCCCATCAAACGCAGCCACTGTGCCCATCGAATGCAGCCATTGTGCCCATCGAACGCTGCCACTGTGCCCATTGAATGCAGCCACTGTGCCCATCAAACACAGCCACTGTGCCCATCGAACGCAGCCACTGTGCCCATCAAATGCAGTCACTGTGCCCATCAAATGCAGCCACTGTGCCCATCGAACGCAGTCACTGTGCCCATCAAACACAGCCACTGTGCCCATCGAACGCAGCCACTGTGCCCATCAAATGCAGTCACTGTGCCCATCAAACGCAGCCACTGTGCCCATGGAACGCAGCTACTGTGCCCATCGAACGCAGCCACTGTGCCCATCAAACACAGCCACTGTGCCCATCGAATGCAGCCACTGTGCCCATCAAATGCAGCCACTGTGCCCATCGAACGCAGTCACTGTGCCCATCAAACACAGCCACTGTGCCCATCGAATGCAGCCACTGTGCCCATTGAATGCAGCCACTGTGCCCATCGAATGCAGCCACTGTGCCCATGGATCACAGCTACTGTGCCCATCGAATGCAGCCATTGTGCCCATCGAACGCTGCCACTGTGCCCATTGAATGCAGCCACTGTGCCCATCAAATGCATCCCTTGTGAATCTCCCCCAAATTCTTGAATTGTCTTTGTAATCCTCTCATGGCTGCGGTTATCACTGTTGCTTGTGCACCTTTTTTCTTCCACACTTTCTCCTTCCACTCAATGTTCCATTATTATGCTTGGATACAGCACTCTGTGAGCAGCCAGCTTCTTTAGCAATGGTCTTTTGTGACTTGCCCTCCTGGTGGAAGGTGTCAGTGACTGTCTTCTGGAGGACAGCTCTCAAGTCATCAGTCTTCCCCATCATTGTGTAACCTACAGAGCCAGACTGAGAGACCATTTAGCAGGGCTCTCAAAACTGGTGGCCCTCCAGCTGTTGCGAAACCACAAGTCCCACGAGGCATTGCAAGACTGACACACTCTAATCAGCTAATTAACTCAAAACACCTGTAAAGGTTTTCCTGAGCCTTTAAATCCGGGGGTTGTCAAACTGGCGGCCCTCCAGCTGTTGAGGAACTACAAGTCCCATTTTGCCTCGGCCACCGGTTTGACACCTCTGCTCTAAATGGTCTCTCAGTCGGGTTCAGTAGGTTACACAATCATCGGGAAGGCTGACGACTTGACAGTTGTCCACAAGACAGTCACTGACACCTTCCACAATGAGTATAAGTCACAAAAGACCATTGCTAAAGAAGCTGGCTGTTCACTGGCGCCCCCCGCACCTCTGGCCAAATGCGGTACTGCACACCCCATTGGCTTGAATCCTGCTTGTGTTGCGAGACAACACTCGCAAACCGAGTTATTAAAAACGCTTGTTAACCGCATTCCACTGTATTCTAATTTTGCGAGATCCTGAATTTTGGGGGGGCTTCACTAGCTTTAACCACTTCCATACCGGGGGGCACTTACCCCCCTTCCTGCCCAGGACAATTTCAGCTTTCAGCGCTGTCACACTTTGAATGACAATTGCGCGGTCACCCAAATGAAATTTTTTATCATTTCGTTCCCACAAATAGAGCTTTCTTTTGGTGGTATTTGATCACCTCTGCGATTTTATTTTTTTGCGCAACAACTAAAAAAAGACCGAAAATTTAGAAAAAAAATGAAGGCCCATATTCTCGTAGATGGGCGTAAAACTCGGCGGGCGTAACATGTCACATTTATGTTACGCCGCTGCAAGTTTTACAGGCAAGTGCTTTATTCACAAAGAACTTGCCTGTAAAGTTGCGGCGGCGCAGCGTAAATCCCCCGGCGCAAGCCCGCCTAATTCAAATGAGCCGGGTAGGGGGCGTGGAGCATTTAAATTAAACGTACTGCGCATGCGCCGTCCCTAAAATTTCCCGACGTGCATTGCACTAAATGACGTCGCAAGGACGTCATTGGTTTCGACGTGAACGTAAATGGCGTCCAGCCCCATTCACGGACGACTTACGCAAACTACGTAAATTTTAAAATTTCGACGCGGGAACGACGGCCATACTTAACATTGATTGCCCCTCATATAGCAGGGGCAACTTTACGTGGCGCAAATCTAACGTAAACGTCGTAACTTCACTGCGTCGACCGCGCGTACGTTTGGGAATTCGTGTATTTTGCTAATTTGCATACTCGACGGGGAAAACGACGGAGGCGACACCTAGCGGCCAAAAAAAAAAATGCATTTAAGATCCGACAGCTTAAGAGCCTAACGCCTGTCGGATCTAATGGATATCTATGTGTAACTGATTCTAAGAATCAGTCGCATAGATACAAAGGGCCCAGATTAGGACTTACCACGGCGTACATTGCGTTGCGCCGTCGTAAGCCCTTTCAGAATCTGGGCCTCAGTTTTTATTTTTTTCTGTTAATTTTTTGGGTAAATAAGTAAGTTTTCTACTTCGATTATGGGCACCGATGAGGTGGCACTGATGGGCACCGATGAGGTGGCACTGATGGGCACCGGTGAGGCGGCACTATCGGACACTGACAGGCGACACAAATAGGCGGCACTGATGGGCACTCATAGGCGGCACTGGGCACTCATAGGCGGCACTGATGGGCACTCATAGGCGGCACTGATGGGCACTCATAGGCGGCACTCATGGGCACTCATAGGCGGCACTGGGCACTTATAGGCGGCACTGATGGGCACTTATAGGCGGCACTGATGGGCACTCATAGGCGACCAGTCAGGATTTCACAACCACTTCCCGGACGTCAATTGTCCATTGACCGGGCGGGAAGTGGTTATGCCATAATCATCACAATTGGCAGAAAGAAATGCTTGAAATATATCACTCTGAGTGTAATACATGTACAGCGGAAGCTCGGATTGCGAGTAACGCAATTTTTTAAATCGTAACTTGGTTAGGGGACGGGGTTAGGTTTAGGGTTAGGGGTTAGGGTTTAGGGTAAGGGGTTAGGGTAGGGGTTAGGGTTTAGGGTTAGGGTTTAGGGTTAGGGGTTGGGGTTAGGGTTTAGGGTTAGGGGTTAGGGTTTAGGGTTAGGGTTAGGGTTGGGGTTAGGTTTAGGGGTTGGGGTTAGGGTTGGGGATAGGGGTTGGGGTTAGGGTTTAGGGTTAGGGTAGGGGTTAGGGTTAGGGGTTAGGGTAAGGGTTAGGGTTTAGGGTTAGGGTAAGGGTTAGGGTAGGGTTTAGGGTTAGGGTTAGGGGTTGGGGTTGGGGTTTAGGGTTAGGGTTGATGTTAGGGGTTGGGGTTAGGGTTTAGGGTTAGGGTAGGGGTTAGGGTTAGGGTTAGGGTTAGGGTAGGGGTTAGGGTTTAGGGTTAGGGTTTAGGGTTAGGGTAAGGGTTAGGGTTAGGGTAGGGTTTAGGGTTAGGGTTAGGGGACGGGGTTAGGGGACGGGGTTGGGGTTAGGGTTAGGGGTTAGGGTAAGGGTAAGGGTTAGGGTTAAGGTAGGGGTTAGGGTTTAGGGTTAGGGTTTAGGGTTAGGGTTAGGGTAGGGTTTAGGGTTAAGGTTAGGGTAAGGGTTAGGGTTAGGGTAGGGTTTAGGGTTAGGGGTTAGGGTTTCCCATTGAAGAATATGGCTAGGACTCAGGAATTGGAACAGGGACCTCCCCCAAAGGTCAAAGGTCAGAAGCCCTTTCCGAGTGTTTACAAAGCTCTCTGGCGCCCCCCCACCTCCAGACCGCATGCGGTATTGCATGCCATTGAAGTCAATGCGGAACAAATTATTTTCGTTTCCATTGACTTCTATGGGGAAACTCGTTTTGATATGCGAGTGCTTTGGATTACAAGCATTCTCCTGGAACGGATTATCCTTGTAATCCGAGGTTCCACTGTATATAAAATATGAGTTTCATTTTTTTTATTGAATTACTGAAATAAATGAACTTTTTGATGATATTCAAATTTTTTTTTGAGATGCACTGATTTCTGGTTTGTCTTAATTCCCTCCGGAGCGCCGCACGCCGATATACGCCGGCTGTTTGAAGAGGGATATCTCTGTTATGGCAGCAGCTATCTACCATAACCGAGGTATCCTCTTCTTCAGCCGGCGTTCCGGTTTCAGATAAAAGTGGTCTCTGCGGCGGATTCGCAGCAAGGTCACTTTTATCGGCGGCGGGAGAGGGCCCACCCGCCGCTCTCCCGGGCGCTTCCGTTGTTTTCGGCGTAGAATATGCAAATTACCTAGTTACGTCGATTCACGAACGTAGGTGCGCCCGGCGGTAGTTTTTTACGTCGTTTGCGTAAGGCTTTTTCGGCGTAACGTTGCTCCTGCTATTAGGAGGCGCAGCCAATGTTAAGTATGGACGTCGTTCCCGCTTCGAAATTTGCATTTTTTACGTTGTTTGCATAAGTCGTTCGCGAATAGGACTGGGCGTAATTTACGTTCACGTAGAAACCAATACGTCGTTGCACCGACGACGTATTGGTAAAATAAATAAATTAAATAAAAAGATTATTATTTTTTAAAAGCGCCCTACCCGCCGAGCTCGTGCGCAGAAGCAAACGCATACGTGAGCGGCGCCCGCATATGAAAACGGTGTTCAAACCACACATGTTAGGTATCGCCGCGATCGTTAGAGCGAGAGCAATAATTCTAGCCCTAGACCTCCTCTGTAACTCAAAACATGCAACCTGTAGATTATCTTTTAAACGTCGCCTATGGAGATTTTTAAGGGTAAAAGTTTGTCGCCATTCCACGAGCGGGCGTAACTTTGAAGCGTGACATGTTGGGTATCAATTTTACTCGGCGTAACATTATCTTTCACATTATAAAAAAACAAATTGAGCTAACTTTACTGTTGATTTGATTTGATTTTATTATTTGTTAAGCGCCAAATACAGTTCAAGAACTGCGCCTAAGCTGTTGACTTATTTTTTCCAAAAAAAATGCGCTTGTAAGACCGCTGCGCAAATACGGCGTGACAGAAAGTATTGCAACAGCCGCCATTTTATTCTCTAGGGTGTTAGAAAAAAATATATAGAATGTTTGGGGGGCTCTAAGTAATTTTCTAGCAAAAAAAAATTGTTTATAACTTGTAAACAACAAATCTCAGAAAGAGGCTTGATCCTTAAGTGGTTGATTTGGTGCGCTCTAATCTTGTCTATGGAGTATTCGGGTCCAGGGCTTTTTTTCAGGGGGAACTTGGGGGAACTCAGTTCCACCACCTCTGGCTCAGACCCTTTGGTGCCCGCTCACCACAATCACTTGTAAACACAGAAGTCTGGTTTCTGTGTTTACAAGTGACAGCTCTGCACTCTGTATGTAACCCCCCTGAACTCTGCACTCTGTATGTAATGCAATTCTAGTATTTAATGCCCCTTAAAGACCCTTCTACCATTTGTGAAATCTGAACGGGTTCGTGGTTGAGTTCCTGCACCTATTTTCTGAGAAAAAAGCTATGTTCGGGTCTCTTATGGACCCTCCATACTGTACCTCCGGGAGGGCGGCGGGGAGCTCAGACAGGAGCTTGAAGAGGAACTCTCCATCTTCTCTCTGGTTGTAGAGATCCACAGCTTCTCTGATCCATCCTTCCCGATCCGGAGACTGAGAGCGAGCGACCTCCAATGTGAGGGCAGAGAGCCACACCACACACTGCCAGACCTTCATCTTCCCTCGGAGGACGGTGAAGGTGATGGCCCCCGATCCTGTGATCTCCCCTTTTATAGTGTCCCAGTCTCTTCCTCTTTATAGTGTCCCCGTCTCTTCCTGGAAGATGGTATTAGAAGGTGAAATCCCAGCCAAGATTTCCACATCCCCAGCCTGCCCGGGATTGCAGCAGATCTAAGAGCTGCCAGAGCAAATTCCTTGCGCAACCTTTCTAATCCGGCAACGTCCTTCACCTCCTCGCCAGACACAGATCTCAGATCAAATTCAAAATCTCTGAATCAAACTTTTTTTTAGTGTGCGAAAAGGAGAACCTGGACAATTTTTGCTTATTTGGTAATAACGGTTAGAGAGGAGCGGGAAATGCGTTACAATTTCCCCACTTACAGCTTCCCGGCCGATCCTGACACTTCTCTCATATTAAAATCAGTGTTTTTGGCGCGAGAAAATTACTTAGAACCCTCAAATATTATACACAGTGGGCTAGATTCAGGTAGGGGCGCGTATAGTTACGGCGGCGCAGCGTATCGTATTTACGCTACGCCGCCATAAGTTTGAGAGGCAAGTGCAGTATTCACAAAGCACTTGCCTTCTAAGTTACGGTGGCGTAGCCTAAATGGGGCCGGCGTAAGCCCGCCTAATTCAAATGTGGAAGGGGGGGGGCGTGTTTTATGTTAATGTGTGATGACCTGACGCGATTGACGTTTTTTACGAACGGCGCATGCGCTGTCCGTGTACATATCCCAGTGTGCATTGCTCCCAAGTACGCCGCAACGACGTATTGGTTTCGACGTCAACGTAAATTACGTCCAGCCCCATTCGCGAACGACTTACGCAAACGACATAAAAAATTCAAGAATCGAAGCGGGAACGACGTCCATACTTAACATTGCGTGCGCCTCATAGAAGCAGGAGGAACGTTACGCCGAAAGAAACCTTACGCAAACGACGTAAAAAACTACCGCCGTACGTTTGTGAATCGGCGTAACTAGGTAATTTGCATACTCTACGCCTAAAACGACGGAAGTGCCACCTAGCGGCCAGCGTGAGAATGCACCCTAAGATACGACGGTGTAAGAGACTTATGCCTGTCGGATCTTAGGCTTATCTTGCTTTCTGAATACAGAAAGTAGATACGCCAGCGCAGCTTTGAATTTACGCGGCGTATTTATGGATATGCCGGCATAAATTAATGCTGAATCTAGCCCAGTATCTCACAAAATAAGTACACCCCTCCCATTTGTGTAAATATTTTCTTGTATCTTTTCATGTGACAACACTGAAGAAATGACACTTTGCTACAATGTAAAGTAGTGCGTGTACAGCTTGTATAACAGTGTACATTTATAATAATAATAATTTAGTTATAATATCATCATTATTTATTAATTTATTATTATTAATAATAATTATTCATGTATTAGTATTAATAATATTATTTATTAATATTATATTTAATATATTGCTGTTATTATTATTGTTAATATTATTATCTTTATTTTTTATATTACTGTTTTTATTTATATTACATTTATTATGTTGTTTTTGTTATTTATTTTTTAATAATACAAATAAATTTATAATAATACATGATTGCTATGTATGTTACATCTATATCTACAGTGTCTCACATTTCTGTAAATATTTTCTTCTATCTTTTCATGTGACAACACTGAAGAAATTACACTTTGTATCTACAATGTTCTGTAGTGAGTGTACAGCTTGTATAACAGTGTAAATTTCCTGTCCCCTCAAAATAACTCAACACACAGCCATTAATGTCTAAACCCTTAAAATGAGCTGCACACCTTTCCCCAAAGTAGGGGGGTGGGCGGTTGAGCATGACACAGCAACTGGGTGGGGGAGGGTGCTTAAGGGTCATTAAATACCATGAGGGTGCTACATACAGAGTGCAGAGTTCAGGTGGGTGCAGAGTGTAGAGTCAAGGAGGGTGCAGAGTGCAGGTGAGTGCAGGGTGCAGGTGGATACAGGGAGCTACAGGGTGTAGGTGGGTGCAGAGTGCAGGTGGGTGCATGTAAGTACATGGTGTAGGTGGGGTGCAGGGTGCAGGTAGGTACATGGTGCAGGTGGGTCAGGACAGGAGCACTGTGTCACTTCTAAATACAGAAGCCTGGTTTCTGTGTTTATAAGTGACAGTAATGAGCGGAAAGCACAGGGCAGCACCGAGATGGCGAAACTCTCTTCCGTCATGTTCCAGCTGAAAAAAGCCCTGGTGTCACCCCTCTGGCGGGGTGTCACCCGAGTGCAGCCTGCCCCCCCCCCCCCCATAGTGACGCCACTAGGGGGACAGCAAATTTACACTGTTATACAAGCTGTACATTCACTACATTACATTGTAGCAAAGTGTCATTTCTTCAGTGTTGTCACATGAAAAGATAGAAGAAAATATTTACACAAATGTTAAAGGGTGTATGACAAAGGCTGTGATAATTATGTCCATGGGAGGAGCCTGTGATACTTATGTACATGGGAGGAGCCTGTGATACTTATGTCCATTGGAAGGAGCCTGTGATACTTATGTACATGGGAGGAGCCTGTGATAATTATGTCCATGGGAGGAGCCTGTGATACTTATGTACATGGGAGGAGCCTATGATACTTATGTCCATTGGAAGGAGCCTGTGATACTTATGTACATGGGAGGAGCCTGTGATACTTATGTACATGGGAGGAGCCTGTGTTACCTATGTACATGGGAGGAGCCTGTGATACTTATGTACATGGGAAGAGTCTGTGATACTTATGTACATGGGAGGAGTCTGTGATACTTATGTACAAGGGAGGAGTCTGTGATACTTATGTCCATGGGAGGAGCCTGTGATACTTATGTCCATGGGAGGAGCCTGTGATACTTATGTACATGGGAGGAGCCTGTGATACTTATGTCCATGGGAGGAGCCTGTGATACTTATGTCCATGGGAGGAGCCTGTGATACTTATGTACATGAGAGGAGTCTTTGAAACTTGTGTACATGGGAGGAGACTGTGATACTTGTGTACATGGGAGGAGTCTGTGATACTTATGTCCATGGGAGGAGCCTGTGATACTTATGTCCATGGGAGGAGCCTGTGATACTTATGTACATGGGAGGAGCCTGTGATACTTATGTCCATGGGAGGAGACTGTGATACTTCTGTACATGGGAGGAGCCTGTGATACTTATGTACATGGGAGGAGCCTGTGATACTTATGTACATGGGAGGAGCCTGTGATACTTATGTACATGGGAGGAGCCTGTGATACTTATGTACATGGGAGGAGCCTGTGATACTTATGTACATGGGAGGAGCCTGTGATACTTATGTACATGGGAGGAGCCTGTGATACTTATGTACATGGGAGGAGCCTGTGATACTTAGGTACATGGGATTTGTTTTTTATTTATTTTTTAATTTGCAAAGAGTTCAAACAAACTTCTCTCACGTTGTCATAATGGGGGATGGTTTGTAGAATTTTGAGGAAAATAATAAATTGAATCTATTTTGGAATCAGGCTGTACCATAACAAAATGTGGAATAAGTGAAGCGCTGTAAATACTTTCCTTATGCACTGTATAAGAACATAGGGACACAATCTCCAAATTCAAACCTTTTTTACTTTATTTTAAGTCTTCATACAAAACATGGTGAACATAACGCCTGATATCCTCGCTCTTCCTCAAGCTGTATGTAACGTACTCTACAATGATTACACTGTTACCTAAATACTGACAGGAACGGGTGCCGCCACACTAGTGATTTCCCGACTGCCAAACCCACCTCGATTAACCCATTAATTTCTTGAAATTTGGAAATCTTTATATTTGATCAACAAAAATTCTGCTACTCATCCTTAACCTACAAGAGAGCGGATCAATCACTCAATGGATACAATATGTCACAATGCAACCGGATTGTTACTTTCACAAAAACAAATAAAGATCATAATCTCTGTTTAATCTTTGTGGATACAAAGACTGAATTTGCATATACAACATTCTTCTCTTTGTCACAAGACGCACTTCCGTGTCCTTATGATCACGTTCAGGGGAATGTTTAGGTATCGGCAGACCTGATTGTTTGCTTCAAACTTTTTTTTTGTGGTTTCCCCCACATATGCAGTGCATACAGAGTGGGCTAGATTCAGATAGCCCTGCGTAATGTTGTGCAGGCGTAACGTATCTACGTTACGCCGCCGTAAATTAAGGCGCAAGTTCCATATTCAGAATGAACTTGCGCCCTAAGTTACGGCAGCGTAATGTATGTGGTGGGGTGGAGAGGATAGGTGGGGTGGTCCAGACTCTCAGTTCTGCCTCCCCTCCTCTCAGCGGCCAGCAGGTGAAAGCCCCCCCCCCATCCCGCAGCCGAACAAAGGGACAGGCGGGCCTCAGTAGCACAGCCAGAATGAACAGGTGGGCCCTTCACACTGGCAGACGGGCCCCTCATATTAACAGACGAGTCTTTATGAGTCACCCCTTGTCTCCGCCCCTACCCACCTCTGAGCACCGTTCCTTGGTTCCATCCCCTACCCACTTTCCAGCACTGACCCTTTGAAACAATTCAGAACTATAATTTTGTGGTGCTAAGTAATTTATATGGAATTTGGTAATGATAATAAGGATAGCAGTAAAACTGATCCCCTGCAGCCAGCAACAATAGATCCCCCCTAACAACAGTGGACCACCCACAAAAAAAAACCCAGCAATAATAGACTGCTCCCTCAACAGTAGATCTC
This sequence comes from Rana temporaria, assembly GCF_905171775.1. Classification (NCBI taxonomy): domain Eukaryota; kingdom Metazoa; phylum Chordata; class Amphibia; order Anura; family Ranidae; genus Rana; species Rana temporaria. The sequence goes on along the minus strand of NC_053493.1, from coordinate 420,159,518 downwards.
TCCCAACAACAACTGACCCCCACCAGCAACAATAGACCACCCCTGCAAAAATGGATCCCTCAGCAGCTAGAATAGATCCCTCAGCAGCGAACATCAATAGACCCTGCAGCACACCCCAGCACCCCTTGCCATTACATACAGTCAGGAGGTGCCGGAACTGCATTCCCGCTGAAAAAAAGACCTGGTTATCAGAGTAAAGGGGGCTGAATACAAATGCCCCCCCCCCTACTTTTTTACATATTTGTAAAAACAGTTGAAAACTAGACATTCGTTTTTGTCCGAATTTCTGGGATTTTCGCATTAGTTTTAACAAACGATAACGAACGTGCAGGCTCCATAAGAAAAAAAATGATTTCCATACCATTGCGACGACAGTTCGATACGGATAGATGATTCAACATGACGCTGACAATAGCGATCTGTGTCTATCGAACCTGCGGTTGAATTTGCCTAACTCTATTTGTCCGAGATTATTCGACATAGAGAGAAAAGATTCGACATTATAGAGACATGAAGATTCGACATAGAGAGAAAAGAGTCGCCATAGAGAGAAAAGATTCGACATAGAGAGAAAAGAGTCGACATAGAGAGAAAAGATTCAACATTATAGAGAAGAGAGAAAAGATTCAACATAGAGAGAAAAGATTTGACATTATAGAGAGAAAAGTTTCGACATTATAGAGAGAAAAGATTTGACATAGAAAAGATTCAACATAGAGAGAAAAGATTTGACATAGAGAGAAAAGATTCAACATAGAGAGACAAGATTTGACATAGAGAGAAAAGATTCAATATTATAGAGAGAAAAGATTCAACATTATAGAGAGAAAAGATTTGACATTATAGAGAGAAAAGATTCGACATTATAGAGACATGAAGATTCGACATAGAGAGAAAAGAGTCGACATAGAGAGAAAAGATTCGATATAGAGAGAAAAGATTCGACATACCGTAGAGAGAAAAGAGTCGACATAGAGAGAAAAGATTCAACATTATAGAGAAGAGAGAAAAGATTCGACATAGAGAGGAAAGATTTGACATTATAGAGAGAAAAGATTTGACATTATAGAGAGAAAAGATTCGACATTATAGAGAGAAAAGATTCGACATGGAGAGAAAAGATTCGACATTATAGAGAGAAAAGATTTGACATTATAGAGAGAAAAGATTCGACATTATAGAGAGAAAAGATTCGACATTATAGAGAGAAAAGATTCGACATGGAGAGAAAAGATTTGACACAGAGAGAAAAGATTCGACATTATAGAAAGAAAAGATTCGACATTATAGAGAGAAAACATTTGACATAGAAAAGATTCAACATAGAGAGAAAAGATTTAACATAGAGAGAAAAGATTCAACATAGAGAGAAAAGATTTGACATAGAGAGAAAAGATTCAATATTATAGAGAGAAAAGATTATACATTATAGAGAGAAAATATTCTACATTATAGAGAGAAAAGATTTGACATGGAGAGAAAAGATTTGACACAGAGAGAAAAGATTCGACATTATAGAGAGAAAAGATTTGACATAGAAAGAAAAGATTCGACATAGAGAGAAAAGAGTCGACATTATAGAGAGAAAAGATTTGACATAGAAAGAAAAGATTCGACACAGAGAGAAAAGAGTCGAAATTATAGAGAGAAAAGATTAGACATAGAGAGAAAAGATTTAACATAGAGAGAAAAGATTCGACATGGAGAGAAAAGATTCGACATGGAGAGAAAAGATTTGACACAGAGAGAAAAGATTCGACATTATAGAGAGAAAAGATTTGACATAGAAAGAAAAGATTCGACATAGAGAGAAAAGACTCGACACAGAGAGAAAAGAGTCGACATTATAGAGAGAAAAGATTAGACATAGAGAGAAAAGATTTGACATAGAGAGAAAAGATTCGACATGGAGAGAAAATGGGGCCATGTTTATTCTCACTGATGCTCGGCCCTGGGGCATTTTCTACCCCCATTGGTCAGAATCCGGCCCCCCTGAAGTCTCAAAGACAGTAAACTGGCCCTTTGCTTTTGAAAATTATGGAGACCCCTGGTCTATCACATAAAATCCCAATAAAATACATTTACTGTTTTGGTTGTAACATGACATGTGGGAAATTTCAAGGGGTATGAATACTTTTTCAAGGCGCTGTAAATTGTCCCTGCAATTTCTAGAAATTTGAAAATCTTCATATTCAATCAACAAAAAATGCTGCTACTCACCCTTGACCTACAAGAGAGCCGAGCGATCACTCAATGGATACAATATGTCACAATGCAACTAGATTGTTACTTTCAGGAAAACAAATAAAGATCATAATCTCTGTTTAATCCTTGTGGATACAAAGACTGAAGTTCATGAATCCACTATTTCTCCCTTTGTTTAATTTTCAATATCCTGTCTCCACCCCTCCTATCTTTAGGTACTTTTTCCAAATGTAGAAAACGCAGTTTTGTGTCCTTATTATAATCACATTCAGGGGAATGCTTAGATATCGGCAGACCTGTTTTTTTGCTTCTAACCGAGCTGCGATGTTGTGCAATGCGATCCTTAATTTTTTATTTATTTTTTATCCATTGTTTTTATTTGTTTTAAACGCAACCTCTTCCGGACCGGCTCACTCCGATATACGTCGGCACTTTGAAGAGGGATATCTTTGTTATGGCGGCCGCTAGCTACCGTAACCCCCGGTATCCTCTTCTTCAGTGAGCAGTCCTCTTTTAGATAAAAGTGCTCTCTGCGACGGATTCGCCGCAAGATCACTTTTATCGGCAGCAGGAGAGGGGCTCCCCCCTCCCGCCGCTTTCCGGTGCCCTCCGCTGTTTAATGGAGTCGTTGGTCGCCGCAAATCCGCCCATAGTGTCGGTGGTAAAAATAGCGGCATTTTACCGCCGACCCTATGGGCGGCTCAGTGTGAAAGGGGGTCTTAAAGGGCCATTTTTTTAAAAAAAAAATTCAAATGACAAAATTTTTTATTAATTTTTTGCCATTTTAGTGTAAATGAGATGTGATGTCTTTTTGATCCCCCAGATCTCATATATAAGAGGACCTGTTGTGCTTTTTTTTATTACAAGGGATGTTTACATTCCTTATAATAGGAATAAAAGTGACACCATTAAAAAAAAAAAAGAACAGTGTAAAAAATAAAAAATAAAAGCTAAAATAAATAAGAAAAAAAATAAAAATGTAAACGTGGATAATTCTGAAGTGGAAGGAAAATTATAAATGGTTTTCATTTTTTTTTTTTTACAAATAAATATGTAAAAAGTGTGGGGGGGGGGCATTTGAATTCAGCCCCCTTTACTCTGATAACTAAAATCTAGAGGATCTAATTGCCTTCAGAAGTCACCTGATTAGTAAATAGACTCCACCTGTGTGTCATTTAATCTCAGTATAAATACAGCTGTTCTGTGAAGCCCTCAGGGGTTTGTTAGAGAACCTTAATGCACAAACAGCATCATGAAGGCCAAGGAACACACCAGACAGGTCAGGGATAAAGTTGTGGTGAAGTATAAAGCAGGGTTAGGTTATAATAAAAATCTCCCAAGCTTTGAAGATCTCACGGAGCTTCTGTTCAATCCATCATCGGAAAATGGAAAGAGTATGGCACAACCGCAAACCTACCAAGACATGGCCGTCCACCTAAACTGACCGGGCCGGGCAAGGAGAGCGTTCATCAGAGAAGCAGCCAAGAGGTCCATGGTGACTCTGGAGGAGCTGCAGAGATCCACAGCTCAGGGGGGAGAATCTGTCCACAGGACAACTATTAGTGGTCTCTCCACAAATCTGCCCTTTATGGAAGAGTGACAAGAAGAAAGACATTGGAGAAAGAAAGACAGAAGAAGTCCTGTCTGCAGTTTGTGAGAAGCCACGTGGGGGAATGATGAAGTCAGAAGTGACGTCAGGTTGCGAGCTCGCCGCTCGTGGCGCTGTGTTTAGTTTGCATGTTTTTAATGTGAGTATCAAGTTGGCTGTTAGGTTAACCACTTCAGCCCCGGAGGATTTGGCTGCCCAATGACCTGGCCCCTTTTTGCGATTCGGCACTGCGTCGCTTTAACTGACAAATGCGCGGCCGTGTGACGTGGCTCCCGAACAAAATTGACCTCCTTTTTTTCCCCACAAATAGAGATTTATTTTGGTTGTATTTGATCACCTGTACGGTTTTTGTTTTTTGCGCTACAAACAAAAATAGAGCGAAAAAAAATATATATTTTTTACTTTTTGCTATATAAATATCCCCAAAAAATCTATTTAAAGAAATGTTTTTCCTCAGTTTAGGCCGATACGTATTCTTCTACATATTTTTGGTAAAAAAAATTTCAATAAGCGTTTATTGATTGGTTTGTGCAAAAGTTATAGCGTCTACAAAATAGGGGGATAGTCGTGACTGCGACATTATGGCGGACACATCGGACACTTATGACGCTATTTTTGGGACCATTCACATTTATACAGCGATCGGTGCTATAAAAATGCACTGATTACTGTATAAATGTGACTGTCAGGGAAGGGGTTAACCACCTTACGGGGCTAGGAAGGGGTTAAGTGTGTCCTAGGGAGTGATTCTAACTGTGTGGAGGGCGGGGCTTACTGTAACACGACACTGATCGCTGCTCCCGATGACAGGGAGCAGTAGATCGGTGTCCTGTCACTAGGCAGAACAGGGAGATGCCTTGTTTACATAGGCATCCCCCCGTTCTGCAGCTCTGTGAAACGGGACACCGGTGGACATGGAGCCCGCGTGTCCGGCGGGCGCGGTCATGGACCCGTGCGCCCGTGCCATTCTGCCGACGTATATTTAAATGATGTGGCCAGCAAGTGGTTAAATAAATAAATTCAAGTTTCAACATACTTCACTATTCGGTCCCGCCCTTTCTTCCAGCTACAGTATCAACTGCAGGGGTCTGGGTTTCGCTGGCTGCTATTGCAATTTGAATATTCCACCTGAATAGGGGGTGTCAGCGGTGACAATAGATAGATTCATGCATTGCATGAATCTATCTGTGACAGACTCACCTGGGACAGAGGCTTTTGGAGGGGACTGAATGCTCGCCTCTTGCCTTGCGATCATTTGGGGGAACGGTGCTCTTTGTTAGCTGTATGCCTGGGGACGATGTATATGCCATTAGAGTGACTGATTCATACTGTTGGGACATACAGTGTAAGTAAATGCTAATGCCGTCCCCTCCAGCCCTCTGTCTGTTCTCTGTGCTAATTGACCCGGCTATTGTGTGAAGATGTCCTGTGTTTACACTTATGATAATGTGTATTGTATAGCAGGTGAGCGAGGAGACGCGACGTCTACACTGAAAGGTCATATCTCGGAGTCGCCTAGTCTGGGTAAATGATTAGTTAATTTGTGTTCTGGTTACCTCCTCTTCAACCACTTAAGACCCGGACCAAAATGCAGGTAAAGGACCGAGGCCATTTTTTGCGATTGGGCACTGCGTCGCTTTAACTGACAATTGCGCGGTCGTGCTACGTGGCTCCCAAACAAAATTGGCGTCCTTTTTTTCCCACAAATAGAGCTTTCTTTTGGTGGTATTTGATCACCTCTGCGGTTTTTATTTTTTGCGCTATAAACAAAAATAGAGCGTTAATTTTGAAAAAAATGCAATATTTTTTCCTTTTTGCTATAATAAATATCCCCCAAAAATATATAAAAAAACGTTTTTTTCCTCAGTTTAGGCCGATACGTATTCTTCTAAATATTTTTGGTAAAAAAAATCGGCATAAGCGTTTATCGATTGGTTTGCGCAAAATTTATAGCGTTTACAAAATGGGGGATAGTTTTATTGCATTTTTATTAATATTTTTTTTACTACTAATGGCGGCGATCGGCGATTTTTTTTCGTGACCGCGACATTATGGCGGACACATCGGACAATTTTGACACATTTTTGGGACCATTGTCATTTTCACAGCAAAAAATGTTATAAAAATGCAGTGATTACTGTGAAAATGACAATTGCAGTTTGGGAGTTAACCACTAGGGGGCACTGTAGGTGTTAAGTGTGACCTCATATGTGTTTCTAACTGTAGGGGGAGGGGCTGTAGGTGTGACATCATTAAATGGGATTTCACTATATCAGGGAACACACGATCGATGACGGTGCCACAGTGAAGAACGGGGAAGGTGGGTTTACACACAGCTCTCCCCGTTCTTCAGCTCCGGGGACCGATCGCGGGACTCCAGCGGCGATCGGGTCCGCGGTCCCGCGGTCACGGAGCTTTGGACCAGGTCGCGGGCGTGCGACCGCGACCCAGGGCTGGGCACTTAAAGAGGACGTACCTGTACGTGCTTGTGCCCAGCCGTGCCATTCTGCCGACGTATATGTGCAGGAGGCGGTCCTTAAGTGATTAACTGTATATAAGGTTGTATTCTTGGTTCTAATAAACACTCCATGTTCAGCACACAAACAAGTCTCGTCTCGTTGGGTGCTTGTGAGCAGCTGGAATATCTGATATCTCTATCCAGACTGATAGGTAGCGGTATATGACGGAAGCACTCGAGCGGAGTGTGGGACGTGGCACTATCTATTGGTGATAGAGCGGTGCAGGAGAGAGTAGATCATCATATCTAGGAAGGACATAGACATCCACCCCCGCCCCCTGCATCTATGCCTGCCCTGTGTGGTATAGATGTGTATAGACCAGTGGCGGCTGGTGCTGGAGGATTTTGGAGGGAGTGGGCGGGCCCCTCCAGGTCCTCAATCACCCTCCAGTTGTCATGGCTCCCCTGGTGTCCGGCACTGCGGCTTCTGTCTTGACCCGGTCTTCTTTCCAGGTTCTGGGTCTTTGGTCTCCTGTCCTGATTGGCCGGGAAGCCGGAAGCCGATGCCGATTTGCTGGTATCACAGGATGGGAGGGTTCGGGGGGCAGTGCTCTGCACCCGAGGACAATATGAAATTGACCAATTGGGGCCTTGGGATGTGGTCACATGCTTGTGAGGGGATGATAGACCTTTCATGGACTTGGAAATGTAACCACTTAAGGACCCCATCACGCCGATATACATCGGCAGAAGGGCACGGCTGGGCACAATCAAGTACCTGTACGTTGCCTTTAAGAGCCCAGCCGTGGGTTCGCGAGCGCTCTGCCGGCAGCGCGCTCGCAACCCGGTCCGAAGCTCCGTGACCGCGCCCGCGGGGCTCGCGGACCCGATCGCCGCGATCGGTCACAGGAGCTGAAGAACGGGGAGAGCTGAGGGTAAACACACCTTCCCCGTTCTTCTGTGTGGCAGTGATACTGATCGTCTGTTCCCTGATATAGGAAACGACGATCGGTGACGTCACACCTACAGCCACGCCCCCCTACAGTAAGAATCATTCCCTTAGGGCACACTTAACCCCTTAGCGCCCCCTAGTGGTTAACCCCTTCGCTGCCATTGTCATTTTCACAGTAAGCAGTGGCATTTTTATAGCACTTTTCGCTGTGAAAATGACAATGGTCCCAAAATAGTGTCAAAAGTGTCCGATGTGTCCGCCATAATGTCGCAGTCACAAAAAAAATCGCTGATCGCCGCCACTACTAGTAAAAAAAGAATTATTAATAAAAATGCCATTAAACTGTCCTCTATTTTGTAAACGCTATAAATTTTGCGCAAACCAATCGATAAACGCTTATTGTGATTTTTTTTTACCAAAAATAGGTAGAAGAATACGTATCGGCCTAAACTGAGGAAACACATTTTTTTTAGACATATTTTGGGGATATTTATTATAGCAAAAAGTAAACAATATTGCAGTTTTTTTCAAAATTGTCGCTCTATTTTTGTTTATAGCGCAAAAAATAAAAACCGCAGAGGTGATTAAATACCACCAAAAGAAAGCTCTATTTGTGGGGAAAAAAGGACGCCAATTTTGTTTGGGAGCCACGTCGCACGACCGCGCAATTGTCAGTTAAGGCGACGCAGTGCCGAATCCCAAAAAGTGGCCCGGTCATTGACCAGCAAAATGGTCCGGGGCTGAAGTGGTTAAGGGGCGTGCAGATGGGCACATTTTGTTGTGCCCATCAGAGTCACCCTTAACATGGAATTAAAGTAGCATGCTGAGGGGCGCATTTTATGTTAAGGGGGCACACTTGATGGGGACACCTGTTGTAAGGAGGCACTCTGATAGGGACACCTGATGTAAAGGGGCACTTTGATGAGGACACCTGATGTAAGGGGGGGCACCTGATATAAGGAGCACTGTAATGGGAACACCTGATGTAAGTGGGCACTCTGTTGGGAATTCCTGATGTAAAGGGGCACTTCGATGGGGGAAGCCTGATGTAAGGGGGCACTCTGATGGGGACACCTGTTGTAAGGAGGCACTCTGATAGGGACACCTGATGTAAAGGGGCACTTTGACGAGGACACCTGATGTAAGGGGGGGCACCTGATGTAAGGAGCACTGTAATGGGAACACCTGATGTAAGTGGGCACTCTGTTGGGAATTCCTGATGTAAAGGGGCACTTCGTTGGGAAAGCCTGATGTAAGGGGGCACTCTGATGGGGACACCTGTTGTAAGGAGGCACTCTGATAGGGACACCTGATGTAAAGGGGCACTTTGACGAGGACACCTGATGTAAGGGGGGGGGCACCTGATGTAAGGAGCACTGTAATGGGAACACCTGATGTAAGTGGGCTCTCTGTTGGGAATGCCTGATGTAAAGGGGCACTCTGATGGGTACACTTGATATAAGGGGATACTGTAATGTTGGCAACTGATTTATGGGGGTAGTCTGATAGGGGCACCCTGTGTAATGAATTACTCTGGTGGGGGCACCTGATGTAAGAGGGAACGCTATTGGGCACATTTACGGAGTATTACCAGAGTGTGTGGAGGTAACAATAAAAAAAATGCGCCAGAGAGTGTGGCTTGCACCAAAAAAAAAGAAAGAAGACACATAGAATCTTTAATGGCACAGACTTGTGATTTCAGACCTTGGCCAAATTTTTTTTCCGGTACCGGAGCTCCCCGAATTTTAATTCACTACCCCTGTTATAAAGAAAAGATGCCTATACTTACCTATTCTGAGAATGCTCCAGTCTGACCAAGACATGATTGTCTTCCAACATTGACTTCAATGTAGAGGAAGGACAGCCGACAACGGATGTCCCATATTAAGCCTTTGGTTGACCTCACCGGATAGGCATTGCAGCCATTGTTGGAGATCTCTCCTCTTCACTGAAGCCGATTGATGGAGAGATCATGTGACTGGATAAGAGCACCCTCAGGATAGGTAAGTATTTACATCTTTCCTTTACAGCAGTGGTTCTCAACCTTCCAGTGCCGTGACCCCTTGATAAAATTTGTTGTAGGGACCCCTAACATTAAAATAATTTTTGTATGGTGGGTTCTCAGCACCCAAGGCAAGACAAGTAATTTGCACCCCTAACCTATGGACATTTAGTGCTCCCTGAGTCTCTTCCACTCATATAGTAATAAAACCCCTTAAGATATATTTTTTCCCCCATCCTTCTCTCTAGCCATCTTTCTTGTTCTTTCTCTTATTCTTTCTCTCCCTTTTTCTTTATTCCTCCCCCTCTTTTCCTCTCCCTTCTATGTATGGGATGAGCGGCAGTGCTGGTGGGGGGTGGGATCAGTGGCAGTGCTGGGGGGAGTTCTGATCAGCACTTAGGTTCTCTTGATGAAGGTCATCTGCTGATCTGAGAACTGTAGTGGGGACTTTTAATGGGAACTATAATCACAGGTAGCGTTACTCACTGTGTCTCCAACTTTGTGGGGTCTCGCAGCAGTGACACCAATGCTGAAATCAGGGGATTGGGTCTCCTCCAGCCCCTCAAACTTTACATTCCTCACCAGTCAGCTGACCTCTAGTCTCTGCCCCCTAGCCATGCTGTGAACTGATTGGGCGGCTGCGAAGAGGCTGAGTGGGCAGCCGTGGGCTCCAGGAACAGCCAAGCTGGGCGGCCGCAAAAAGGCAGGGAAAGCAGTGCGGGCTTCAGGAACAGCCCAGGATTTGGTGACCCCTGGCAAATCGTCATTCGACCCCCCCGAGGGGGTCCCGACCCCCAGGTTGAGAACCACTGCTTTACAGGGTGGTGATAATAGGCTTAAAATGGGGGTGGGAACAGGATTAAGAACAGTTAGGATTTGACTATACTTCTACTTCAATGATAACATTCTACAGGATACATTGTGCACACCTGGGATTTAGGAAACACCGTACAACATATCTCATCCCTGACCACCAAAGCGATGATACCCCGATGTCTGTATAATGCAAAATAATGCAAATGGAATACTTCTATAAGTAAAATTTCTGCCCTTTTCCTCACTCTCTCTATGTGTTCTATAGGTAAGAGTAGCGTTTTATAACCCCTCTATGGCCCGTCCATGGTTGGTTTGGTTCTCTGAGCACAGAGGACTCTTGTATGTCGTCAATATATCTACCCGTGATCTACAATCCTCTTGTTACCTTTATATAATTTATGTTTTTCCACAACTCAATGTTATCTGTGTGATTGTAGCATGGAAGGATAACTCAGGGAACCCTGTCCAATGGTTTATTTCATTATGTACGGTTGGTATTGGCCACCAATAGGCTCGCTTGTGCTGTAAACCTTAAAGGGGTTGTAAAGCTTTTCGTTTTTTCACCTTAAAGCATCCTATGCATTAAGGTGAAAAAACATCCGATGCTTACAGGCCCCCTCAACCCCCTGTTTATTTACCTGAGCCCTCGAACGTCCCGAGTCGTGAAAATGCTGGCTCCTCGGCCGGGCTTCCTCGGCTCTTCTCGGCTCTTCATTGGATAGATTGATAGTAGGGCAGCCATTAGCTCGCGCTGCTGTCAATCAACTCCAATGACGAGAGGGCCGGGGCCGAGTCCTGTAGTTTTGGCGGCTATGGACGCTGAATACAGGACTCGGGAGGGCGCAGGCAAAGTAACCCCATTGGTAAATCGCTTCCCAGGGGGGTTAGCTGATGTGTGGAGGAGCCGAGAGAGCTGCCGAGAGACCCCAGAAGACAAGGATCGGGGCCACTCTGTGCAAAATGAACTGCACAGTGGAGGTAAGTATGACATGTTTGTTATTTTAAAAAAAATGTAAACCTTTACAACCCCTTTAATGCAAGCTGTGTATGGTTTGTAATAAAAATTATTAAAACATAAAAATAAAAAGACATCTATTTTTTTTTCTTCCAGATGCAATATACTTGCTGTATCCCTCAGAAATGGCCGGCTGCCCAAAAAATGCTTAGTATCCGTGGTGCAAATGAGTGAAATATTTGTCTTCAATATCCAAAAAAAATACAATTTTTTTTATATCCAGGTGCAATGTGGTTGCTCTCTTCCTCGCAAATTGCTACCTATCCAATGAAGGTTTATAAGGTGTCTGACCCCTATACCGGACCCACATGGATGTACACTCTGGGGTGTGTGTGGAGGTTCATGCAGACATTAGATTGTAAGCTCCTCTGGTACAGAGACTGATGTGACTGGCTCTGTGATCTCTGTACAGAGCTGCGGTATATGTCAGAGCTATATAATAATAATAGTGTGTGACTGTGGCGGGGGGGTCATTAGAATCCAATACCTATAATTTAATAGTTGTTATTATTTGAAATTTTTGTATGTTCATTCTTTCTAATTTTCGGATTTCCTTTCTTATTTATGAATTTACAAATTTTTGGAATTTCTGAAAAATAACAAGAAACAAATGAAAGGAAAACAAACACATTTTTTCGGCAGTGCACATGTCTAGGGGGACATTAGAGTGTAAGCTCCTCTGGTACAGAGACTGGTGTGACTGTCTCAGTGATCTCTATACAGCACTGCGGTATATGTCAGAGCTATATAAATGTTTAATAATAGTGTGTGACTGTGGGAGGGGGGTGGCAATTGAGACATGTGAAATTCGAAAAAGTCAAAATTTGAAAATTTCGAAAATCTGAAATAATAACTTAACTATTATTAACTATTAAATTATAGGTATTGGAATTTCCTTTTAAATTTGGCTGTTGGTGAATGTAACGAATACGAATTTATCCGAAGTTACGAATTACCCGAAATAACGAATGCCACATCTAAACAAATGGAACATAATGAATTAATAATAATAAATAGCAATAATAATAAAAAAAAACGTATTATTATTAATTATTATTTTGTTCCACTTGTTTAGATGCGGCATTCTTTATTTCAGATAATTCGTAACGTCAGATAAATTCGAATTCGTTACATTTACTAACAGATGAATTTGAAATGAAATTCCAATACTTATAATTTAATAGTTATTAATTAATTCTTTAGTTATTATTTAGAATTTGTTCTTTCTAATTTTCAGATTTTCCTTTCTAATTTTCGAATTTGGGGGACATTTGGGGTTAAAAGAATATACGTACAGGCCTTTTATATTACGCATATTACATAGTTTTCATGTTTTCCATATCCATATATATTTGGCAGAAGAGACACCATTTTGTGTCTTAGGTTGAGTCACAGTTCAAAACCTGTGAATAAGGCTTTGTTACCAGAAGGACTTTGGGCCAGATTCACGTAGCCCGGGCGCAACGTAACTTAACCGATTTAGGTTACACCGCCGCAAATTTTCTGGCTAAGTGCCCGATCCACAAAGAACTTACCTGGAAATTTGCGGCGTTGTATCCTAAATCCGTCCGGCGCAAGGCGGGCCAATTCAAATGGGGCGGGTACCATTTAAATTAGGCGCGCTCCCGCGCCGGACGTACTGCGCATGCTCCCGACGCAAATTTCCTGACGTGCTTTGCGCGAAATTACGACGCGCCGACGTTTTGTGAATCGCGACGTGAAAAAAAGACTTGTACCGGGAAAAAAAAAATATAAAAAAAAATTCAAAAGCGACGCGGGAAAGACGGGTATACTTTTACATGGTGTACTAATTTTACACTTTGTAAAAGGTGCCCTATCTTTGCGACGGCAAACTAACACTTGCGGCGACGTAACGACGGGAAAAAGTTTTGTGGATCACCCTAACTGCTAATTTGCATACCCGACGCTGGTTTATGACGCAAACTCCCCCCAACGTCATTTGCGTAAGTCGTCCGCGAATCGGGATTTACGTCGTTTACGTCCACGTCGAAATCAATAGGCCCGTGCGGCGTACTTAGCCGCAATGTACACTGGGAAATGTAGGCGCCCGGCGCATGCGCAGTTTAAAAAAAAAACGTAAAAAACGTGAGGTCAAGCCTCATTACCATCAAACACGCCCCCTCCAACACATTTGAATTAGGCGCCCTTACACCCGCCCGCTTTAGGCTACGCCGCCGTATATTAGCAGGCAAGTATATTGAGAATCATGTACTTGCCTAGCTAATTTACGGCGGCGTAGCCTAAACACGCTAAGCTACGCCGCCGCAAGTTTGTACCTTCGTACCTGAATCTATCTAATAGTATTGTTTTTGTATAGTGAGACCTGGGGGCTCACCCACTAATAAGCTATCGCATTATATCTTAAATAGTAGTGTTTCTTTGTAATGCCTTAACACTATATGTGTATTAGTAATTCATATATAAACCTGTTTAATACATAGACATTACTAGGGTCCCAAATATAAGATCCTATAATAGCTTAAAAGTATTAGAGTTTGCTAAGTTTAAATTTCCGGTATCAGTTCAAATGAACCTCCCAGACCATTTGTGTAACCATAAGGCTGCATTCACACCTAGGCGTTTTGTCGCCTGAAGCGCGACGCTAGAATACGCTGGAGGGGAAAAATAACATTGTTCTGTATGGAGATGGTTCACAAGCTGAAGCTGAAACAAGTCCTGGACCCTTTTTTGTCGTGCGTATCGGGCGGCTTCGACGTTTCCCATAGCCGACAATGACCACTACAAAAACATGGTTAAAAACAACGCGTATTGTCGCGGCAAATCGCGGTACAAAACGGCGCAATTTGTCGCGGCAAATCGCGGTACAAAACGCCGCAAACCGCCTACGCCTAGGTGTGAATGCAGCCTAAAACCTTATCTCAATCATAAATTGAGAAGTTGCCGAAATGTCTGGGTCTGTTGTCACAATTGTTTGACATATAAAACAATTTATGATGCTATACCAAGATTCAGGTCACAGGGGGTCATAAATCATGATCAACTCTGGTTGACCCTATCATTAGGAATAATTCCTTAGACATCTATTTTTTTTTCCAGATGCAATATACTTGCTGTATCCCTCAGAAATGGCCGGCTGCCCAAAAAAATTGTAGTATCCGTGGTGCAAATGAGTGAAATATTTGTCTTCAATCCCTCCAAAAAATACACATTTTTTATATCCAGGTGCATAGGGCCAGATCCACAGCCAGGCGGCGCAACTTAACTTTTCCCATTTAAGTTACACCGCCGCAAATTTCCCAAGTTAGTGCCGATCCACAAAGCACTTACCTGGAAATTTACAGCGGTCTAACTTAAATCCGTCGCGCGAAAGGCGTGCCCAATCTAATGGGGCGAGTCCCATTTAAATTAGGCGCGCTCCCGCGCCGGACGTACTGCGCATGCTCCCGCCGCGATTTTAATGACGTGCTTTGCGCGAAATTACGTTACGCCGAGTTTTGTGAATCGCGCCAGGTAAAAAAAGTTGCGTCGGGAAAAAAAAGAGATGCAGCGGGAAAAAAAAAATGTAAAAAAAAATTTGACAGCATCGCGGGAAAGAAGGGTCTACTTTTACATGGTGTACTAACTTTACACTTTGTAAAAGTAGCCCTAATTTTGCGTTTGCAAACTAACAACTTACGGAGACTTCACAAAGGGAAACTGCTTCGTGGATCTCCGTAAGTGCTAATTTGCATACCCGACGTGGAATTTCGACGAGAAATGCCCCCAGCGGCGGCCGCGGTACTGCATCCTAAGATCCGACAGTGTAAAACTATTACACCTGCCGGATCTTAGGAATATCTATGCGTAACTGATTCTATGAATCAGCCGCATAGATAGAAACAGGGATACGACGGCGTATCAGTAGATACGCCTGCGTATCCCTTTTGTGGATCTGGCCCTATGAATTTACCTTGTCCTATAATGTAAATATTATCTGAACATTCAACCATCGCTTATCTCTGATTGTAGAAGTATACCAATTATTTGTTTTATCACGAATTGTACCTGATTTTAATTTTGCACTATATCTTTAGTTAATAAATATATATATATTAAATATTCAGTTGTGTTGCTTGTCCTCAAAATAGCACGGATAAAAGAATTTTGATATGTTGTATTGTAGGAAAATTGTATATCTCCCAAAGCACAGATTTACATATTTCCATAAATACAATAATATTTTATAGTTCAGTATAAACATTCTGACCGTATATGTAGGCTCTATGCCGAGATACGTCAATGGTTCTGACATATAATTCACATTTCTGAATTTTCGAATTTCCAAATTTACGAATTTCTGAATTTTCAAATTTACGTTTTTTTTTTTTTTTAGAATCTTCGAATTTCAGAAAAAAAAAAATTAAACAAAAATGAACAATTTTTTTGACAATGTACATGTCTTCGTGGCATCACAGTGTAAGCTCCTCTGGTACAAAAACTGATGTGATTGGCTCAGTGTTCTCTGTACAGCGCTGCGGTATATGTCAGAGCTATATGAATGTAAAATAATAATAATAATAATAGTGTGTGTGACTGTGGGGGGAGGGGACATTAGAGTGTAAGCTCCTCTGGTACAAAGACTGAAATAAAGATCGCTCTCTTCCTCGCAAATTGCTACCTATCCAATGAAGGTTTATAAGGTGTCTGTCGGCATCCTGACCTACAGAGACTGAAATAAAGCCCGGCACAGATTTTGGAATATCATTTTATTTGGATTAATTTGCAGAAATGTTGGAAGCAAATAAAAAGCGTCACTTGCAGATCATCCGATACAATTCCACACACACAGTATACAATGTATCCATAATAGAGAACATTTCTGATGAAGCGGAGATTGGCGCGGTGTACACGGGGAGAGCGTTGGCGGGTGGAGCTCATACTGCACCGATGGCGCGGTGACGTATCATTTATCCGCGATAAGTTCCACGAGGAACCCCTGCCGCGATAACGCTTGTGGAGCTGAGGGATTTGAGCCTATTTTTCACTTTGCACAAGAAATTGCACTTCTTTTTGCTGGATCGCTTGCTGCGAGATTTCTGAACAAGAAAAAAAAAAGTAACAATAATTTCCACACACCTGCCATATGCAAAGTTACAATGTACAGCCTGATCACTGGGGGAGGGGAGACTGGGGAAATGCCTCCTCCTCTTTCCACAAAGTTACAATGTACAGTCTGATCACTGGGGGAGGGGAGACTGAGGAAATTCCCGCTCACTGCTGCCCCCTCTCCTTGCGCAGCAGGACTGGTCTGGTCTCCGCCCCCCTCCTGTAGTGGGTGGGGTCTACTTGGTCCCTCCCACAACTCTCGTGTCACAGTACTCAGCAACTGTATTTATTCTTCTACACAGCTCCACCTTACATCTTTATGAATGCCAAGACTAAGATGATACCAGTCTGCTGCAGGCCAGGAGGAGGCATTTCCTCTGCCTCCCCTCCACCAGTGATCAGACTGTACATTGTAACTTTGCAGAAAGAGGAGGAGGCATTTCCTCAGTCTCCCCCTCCCCCAGTGATCAGACTGTATATTGTAACTTTGCAGAAAGAGGAGGAGGCATTTCCTCAGTCTCCCCCTCCCCCAGTGATCAAACTGTATATTGTAACTTTGTAGAAAGAGGAGGAGGCATTTCCTCATTCTCCCCCTCCCCCAGTGATCAGACTGTATATTGTAACTTTGTAGAAAGAGGAGGAGGCATTTCCTCAGTCTCCCCCTCCCCCAGTGATCAAACTGTATATTGTAACTTTGCAGAAAGAGGAGGAGGCATTTCCTCAGTCTCCCCTCCCCCCCAGTGATCAGACTGTACATTGTAACTTTGTAGAATGAGGAGACGACATTTCCTCAGTGTACAGTCTGATCACTAGGGGAGGGGAGACTGAGGAAACGCCTTCTGGTGTCTGCAGCAGACTGATGACATTGTCTCAGCCTAGGCAAAGTCACTGAATGGAGCTCAAGGATGGCTTTTTTAATGATAAAGGGCGGAACTTTTCTGAGGTCGGGTGATGGGATGATTTCAGGAAGCGATGTACAGCCCCCTGCTGGCCCCTCCCACCAGCCATGATCCGCCTACATTACATAGGGAAGCTCCTCTGGTGCAGAGACTGAAATAAAGATTGCTCTCTTCCTCGCAAATTGCTACCTATCCAATGAAGGTTTATAAGGTGTCTGTCGGCATCCTGACCCCTGCACCGGACCCACATGGATGTACACTCTGGGGTGCGTGTGGAGGTTCATGCAGACATTAGAGTGTAAGCTCCTCTGGTACAGAGACTGATGTGACTGTGTGGGGGAGGGGACATTAGAGTGTAAGCTCCTCTGGTACAGAGACTGATGTGACTGGCTCAGTGTTCTCTGTACAGCGCTGCGGTATATGTCAGAGCTATATGATAATAGTGTGACTGTGAATAGTGACTGTGGGGGGAGGGGACATTAGAGTGTAAGCTCCTCTGGTGAAGAGACTGAAATAAAGTTCGCTCTCTTCCTCGCAAATTGCTACCTATCCAATGAAGGTTTATAAGGTGTCTGTCGGCCTCCTGACCTACAGAGACTGAAATAAAACCCGGCACAGATTTCGGAATATCATTTTATTTGGATTAATTTGCAGAAATGTTGGAAGCAAATAAAAAGCGTCACCTGCAGATCATCCGATACAATTCCACACACACAGTATACAATGTATCCATAATAGAGAACATTTCTGATGAAGCGGAGATTGGCGCGGTGTACACGGGGAGAGCGTTGGTGGGCGGAGCTCGTACTGCACTGATGGCGCGGTGTACACGGGGAGAGCGTTGGCGGGCGGAGCTCGCACTGCACTGATGTCGCGGTGTACACGGGGAGAGCGTTGGCGGGCGGAGCTCGTACTGCACTGATGGCGCGGTGTACACGGGGAGAGCGTTGGCGGGCGGAGCTCGTACTGCACTGATGGCGCGGTGTACACGGGGAGAGCGTTGGCGGGCGGAGCTCGTACTGCACTGATGGCGCGGTGTACACGGGGAGAGCGTTGGTGGGCGGAGCTCGTACTGCACTGATGGCGCGGTGTACACGGGGAGAGCGTTGGTGGGCGGAGCTCGTACTGCACTGATGACGCGGTGTACACGGGGAGAGCGTTGGCGGGCGGAGCTCGTACTGCACTGATGGCGCGGTGTACACGGGGAGAGCGTTGGCGGGCGGAGCTCGTACTGCACTGATGGCGCAGTGTACACGGGGAGAGCGTTGGCAGGCGGAGCTCGTACTGCACTGATGGCACGGTGTACACGGGGAGAGCTTTGGTGGGCGGAGCTCGTACTGCACTGATGGCGCGGTGTACACAGGGAGAGCGTTGGTGGGCGGAGCTCGTACTGCACTGATGGCGCGGTGTACACGGGGAGAGCGTTGGTGGGCGGAGCTCGTACTGCACTGATGGCGCGATGTACACGGGGAGAGCGTTGGCGGGCGGAGCTCTACTGCACTGATGGCGCGGTGTACACGGGGAGAGCGTTGGCGGGCGGAGCTCGTACTGCACTGATGGTGCGGTGTACACGGGGAGAGTGTTGGCGGGCGGAGCTTGTACTGCACTGATGGCGCGGTGTACACGGGGAGAGCGTTGGCGGGCGGAGCTCGTACTGCGCTGATGGCGCGGTGTACACGGGGAGAGCGTTGGCGGGCGGAGCTCGTACTGCACTGATGGTGCGGTGTACACGGGGAGAGTGTTGGCGGGCGGAGCTTGTACTGCACTGATGGCGCGGTGTACACGGGGAGAGCGTTGGCGGGCGGAGCTCGTACTGCGCTGATGGCGCGGTGATGTATTATTTATACGCGATAATTTCCACCTGCCGCGGCATTGCCCCTGGAGAAGAGGGATTTGATTGTGGATTTGACCTTATTCTTCACATTGCGCAAAAATTCGATCTTTTTTTTGATGAATCGCTTGCTGCGTGGTTTCTGAACAAGACAAAAAGCAACAATAATTTCCACACACCTGCCTTCTACAAAGTTACAATGTACAGTCAGATCACTAGGGGGGAGGGGGAGACTGAGGAAATGCCTCCTCCTCATTCTACAAAGTTACAATGTACAGTCAGATCACTAGGGGGGAGGGGGAGACTGAGGAAATGCCTCCTCCTCATTCTACAAAGTTACAATGTACAGTCTGATCACTGGGGGAGGGGAGACTGAGGAAATGCCTCCTCCTCATTCTACAAAGTTACAATGTACAGTCTGATCACTGGGGGGAGGGGAGAGTGAGGAAATGCTTCCTGCCACCTGCAGCAGACTGATGACATCATCTCAGCCTAGGCAAAGTCACTGAATGGCGCTCAAGGATGGCTTTTTTAATGATAAAAGGCGGAGCTTTTTCTGAGAGGAGTACTGAGGTCGGGTGATGGGATGTTTTCAGGAAGCTCCCCGCCAGGCCCCTCCCACCAGCCATGATAGAGAACCACAGAGACCCAGTGTTGATATCGGGGGGGGGGGGGGGGGTATAAAATAAGAGATGTAATGAATATGGAAAGGTTTTATTTATTGTTTTTATTAGTGTGTAGATGAGGGGGAGGGGCAAAATATATATATAAATAAATATAAAAAAATCGAAATAAATATATATATTTTATAAGGATAAATATATATATATATATATATATATATATATATATATATATATATATATATATATATATATATATAAAATAAGGATCTATATATATATATATAGATAATTATTATTTTTTTTTTATATATATTATTATTATATACAAATAAATAATAAAAAAAAAAAAATATATATATATATATATATATATATATATATATTTATTTATTTATAAAATATATATATATATATATATTTATATATAATAATATATATAAAATAATAATAATAATAATAATATATATAAAATATATATAAAATCCTTACATTTATATATATATATATATATATATATATATATATATATATATATATATATATATATATATATATATATATATATATATTTTTTTAGATTTATTTATATATGTGTGTGTGTGTATATATATATATATATTTTTTTAATATGTTGTATATATATATAACATATTAAAAATATATATATATATATATATATATATATATATATATATATATACACACACACATATATAAATAAATATAAAAAAAAATATATATATATATATATATATAGTGTGTATATATATATATATATATATATATATATATATATATATATATATACACAAATAAATATATATTTATTTATAAAAAAATAATAATAATTATTTATATATAATAATATATATAAAATAATAATAATGTATATAAAAAATATATAAAATCCTTACATTTTTTTTAATATATATAAAATATATGTATTTATTTATTTCGATTTTTTTTTAATATTTTATATATATTAAAAAAAATGTAAGGATTTTCTTTGATTTGTCCCTCTTGCCTCTTTAAAAAATAAATAAATAAAATTCCTTACCTCGGCCAGACTGACGCATTTCACATCCTCTTCCTCCCGCTGCAGGGCGCAGACCTTCACCTCCTGCAAAGCCAGACACACAGAACTTCTCTTAGTGACATGAATGTTCAGGGAGAGTGATCGGTGAGCCGATCAGACTATCAGAAGAAGATCCTACATGAAAACCAAATCTGTCTCTCCTGCTTCAGCCATCCGTTCAATCACAAAATACTTTAATTAATTTGCGAAAAATCGGCGCGATCCCTGGACAGGTAAGGGTCGTAATACTAAAAGTCAGCAGCTGCAGTATCTGTAGCTGCTGACTTTTCATTTTTTTCTGATAGAGGCTGGACCTCCTCTTTAACAACCAATGGCTGCATTCAGCCGTCAGCGGGGTTCCCCCTGTAGACAGCTGAAGTGTAAATAAAGTCCCGGCAATTGGTGATGTAAAAAAAAAAAAAAAAAAGCAGCCGGGCGATGTTTATTAACAACACTACTCAGCCACTGAAACAGAAGGAAACAGAAGGATAAAAGAAACATTGTTTCATTTTGTATCTTTCTGTTTCTTCAGCTCCAGATCAAAAGGGGATGAACTTTCATATGCAAATGAAGTCTGTTTAAAGTGATTGTAAAGTTTTCTTTTTTTTTTTTAAATAAAAATAACTAGACATGCGCACTATCGAAAAAAAAATTTTTTTCGTTTTCTTTTCATAAATTTTTTTGCTTTATTCATAAATGCGAAAATTCGTAAATTCGAAAATTCTGAATTACGAATTTCCAAATTCTGAATTTTAGAATTTCCAAACAAAGCGAATGAAATTAAAATGAACTAAAAAAAACGGATTTCGGAAATTCTAAAAATTCGTTATTCGAAAACTCAGAAACGCAACTTTCCAATTTTGCCATTTTAGAATTTTAGAATTTCAAATTTTAGATTTTCGAATTTTGCAATATCCAATTTTAGAATTTTAGAATTTCCGAATTTCCAAATTGGAAATTTCGAAAATTGGAAATTGCAAAATTCGAAAATCTAAAATTCGAAAATGGGGAATTTGGAACGTTGAATTTCCGAATTCCGAATTTTTAGAATTTCCGAAATTCTTTTTTTTTTTCATTTTCGTTTTTTTGCTTTTTTCGGAAATTCACCAATTTCCCTGTCACATGTCAAGCCACGCCCCCCTACAGTAAGAACACTCCCTTAGGACACACTTAACCCCTCCAGCGCCCCCTCCTGGTTAACCCCTTCACTGCCAGTGTCATTTTTACAGTTATCAGTGCATTTTTATAGCACTGTTTGCTGTATAAATGTGAATGGTCCCAAAATAGTGTCAAAAGTGTCCGATGTGTCCGCCGCGATATCACAGTCCTGACAAAAATCACAGATAACCGCCATTACTTGTACGAAAAAAAATCGTTAAACGCTTATTGCGACCTTTTACCAAAAATATGTAGAAAAATACGTATGGGACTAAACTGAAGGAAAAAAAATGGGATATTTATTATAGCAAAAAGTACAAAATATTGGGCCAGATTCACAAAGAGTTACGCCGGCGTATCAGCAGATACTCCGACGTAACTCGGAATCTAAGCCCGTTGTATGTTTAAATGTATTCTCAAACTGAGATACACTTAAACATGCCTAAGATACGACGGCCTGCGCCGTCGTATCTTAGGGTGCAATATTTACGCTGGCCGCTAGGTGGCGCTTCCATTGCGGTCGGCGTAGAATATGCAAATGAGTCGTTACGCCGATTCACGAACGTACGCTTGCCCGTCGCAGTAAATTTACGCAGTTTCCGTAAGAGATACGCGGCGTAAAGATAAACATGTCCCCTAGGTGGTGTATCCAATGTTAAGTATGGCCGTCGTTCCCGCGTCGCAATCTGAAAATTTGACGTCGTTTGCGTAGCTCGTCCGTGAATAGGGCTGGACGCCATTTTCGTTCACGTCGAAACCAATGACGTCCTTGCAACGTCATTTAGCGCAATGCACATCGGGGAATTTTAGGGACGGCGCATGCGCAGTACGTTCGGCGCCTAATTTAAATGTTCTACGCCCCCTTCCCGGCTCATTTGAATTACGCTGGCTTGCGCCAGGGGATTTACGCTACGCCGCCGCAACTTTACAAGCAAGTTCTTTGAGAATAAAGCACTTGCCTGTAAAACTTGCGGCGGCGTAACGTAAATGTCATACGTTACGCCGCCGCAGTCTTGCACTATTCTACGTGAATCTGGCCCATTGTGTTTTTTTTTTTCAAATTTTCACTCTTTTTTTGTTTATAGCGCAAAAAATAAAAACCGCAGAGGTGATCAAATACCACCAAAAGAAATCTCTATTTGTGGGAAAAAAAAGGACGCCAATTTTGTTTGGGAGCCACGTTGCACGACCGCGCAATTGTCAGTTAAAGCGCCCCAATGCCGAATGGCAAAAAATTGCCCGGTCAGGAAGGGGGTAAATCCTTCCGGGAATGAAGTGGTTAAAGCAACCTGTCAAGTAAAAAAATTAAGGCTGATTAACATTTAAAAAAAAAAATTATATATATATATATATATATATATATATATATATATATATATATATAATTTTTTTTAATTAAATGTTAATCAGCCTTAATTAACTCCTAATTATCCTTCCCCATTTAATTATTATTTTCCTGCTGATTTATTTATTTACTTCTATTTTTATAAACTTTTAATAATTCAAACTTTTTTTTTTTTTTTTGCGTTGTTTGTTAAAATTTTTGCAACTTTTACATATATTTACACGTTTCACATTGGAAAAAAAAAGAGCAAAAACAATAAATTAATTAATTTGTAAATAACTTTTCTGTTCCATTGCTGACGGCTAAAGTGTAAACAGAACAGGTAAATTGGTATCGGCGAGTATTAAAAAATATTATTGTTATTATTATTATTATTATTAAAATTATTATTATTTAAATTATTACATTTTTATTATTAAAATTAATAAAATTATTATTATTATTATTATAATTACATTTGTATTATTATTATTATTATTATTATTATTATTATTATAATTACATTTTTTATTATTAAAATTATTATTATTATTATAATTACATTTGTATTATTACAATTATTATTATTATTATTATTATTATTATTA